>NW_026859543.1:0-16903 GCF_026571515.1 Ruditapes philippinarum | reverse complement strand
TCTTTTGTTTTACTCAACCTGGGTAGTGGATCTGGAGGGGACACCCTGGCATATCATGGAATCTTTTTAACGTAATGAAAATGGGTTTTGGCACATACAACCCACTACAGGAAATCTAATGTCTAATTCTAAAAGACATATACTGCACGGATAGATTGGCTACTGTAGTTCGCAGTATGGACTAACAGTATAGTTTGGGCAGGGTGGAAGAGTTCAGACATGGCAGTAACCACCCACAAAAAGAAAATTGTGTTCCAAACGGGTATGTACAGTTTGTTAATGTTTAGTGTCCATATTCTTTTTTATTAGCAAAAGTTTGAACTCAAACACCTAACAAGATTTATTTTTGAGTAAACATATACATGTTTCAACATATTTTAACCTGATTCAATTGTTTTTTTAAATGATACTAATCTATAGTAATGAAAAATTTTTTATAGTACAGTTTCTCAATCAGAACAGCTAACATAGCTAAAATTTTTTCGACAGTGGCACTGAAAAATCCATGCTCGTAGTGTAAAAGAAAAACATCCTAGGAACATTAAATATATTATTAATTTATTTAGTTGTTTATGTAATTTGAATTACATTTATGTACAAAAATTATATCAATATCACGATACTTATTCAGATGCATTATATTTCTTTCCGCTATGTAATACTTAAAGATAAATGTAAATTTGAGTTCTGATAAAATTGCTCAAGTTAGTTTTCGGAATTCGTTTGGCTTTTTTAAAGGTTTGTTTAAAAAAAACGAAACTGCACATTTAAATTTTGGGGGTCTGAAATTTAAAAGGGCTCCTTCTTCGAGGGGAACTAAAGTTTCAAATTTTATATTTATTTGGGGAAGGGGCTTTGATTAAAAAAATAGGGTTGTCGCAAAAATTATCGTTAATACTCCCCCATGCCTTGACGGAAAAATTCATAACTACGAAGTGGGGGGTACATCTTTAAAAATTCGTCTTTTGGGGTTTCTGCAGGTGGTTACGTTGTTTTTCCATTTTGGGGTCGGATAATCCCGGAATGTGGTTTTCTACAGTTGTCATATTGACCCTGCACAATACAAATGGTTGGGAATGGTCATTGATGAAGGGGAGTCAAAGCAAGCCCTCCTCAGGATTTTCCAAAACATTGGCAGAAGTTTTCTGCTATATAATGGTAAGGGATCATTGTTTACATGCTGTGTCTGATGGTGCGCGCCCGTTGTGTGTGTGTGTTCTTTTTTGACAGCCGCCAAAATTGGATGGGGATAAATAGTGTTACCATTGGTCCTTGTGGTGTCTTCAAAAAAGGGGTCCTCTTCTGATACATGTTGGATTTGTAAGTTAATTGGCCCACATGGCCCCCAGAAGTGCAATGGTGCATGCAATTTAAGAATCAATGCTTTTAGATGAAGGTTAAAAGCTGGGTATTGAATTAGTGTTGCAGTGTTTTGCATGTGTCTGAAGTGTGTTTGAATAAAGTTCTTGCCACAGGCTCATGCAGCACAAGCTTTTAACTAAGTGTATTTCACCCCCTAAATGTCTGAAGTGTTTAAAAGAGTTTATCCCGGCAATAATTCTGCATGCATGATAGTTATTAAGAATAAACTTTCACTTGGTTATCATAATATAATGAATGGTTGCCGCTTAACACAGATCCAAAGGCTTAAAGGTAACGTAACAGCAGGGGAATAACTTTATTTGTCAGAAAGTCTTAAGGGGCTGTTAGAGTTCGATGTTCGGTCCATAACCTTTTTAGCTCACCTGACCACGAAGTGGTCATGGTGAGGTATAGTGATGGGCTATGTCCGGCGTCCGTCGTCGTGCTCGTGCGTTCGTGCGTCGTTCGTCTCAACAATTTGGGTTGTTAACAGTCTAGCAGGTACAGTTTTGATTGATCATCATCAACTTTTCGAATGTTTGTTCAATGAAATGACAGTCGAGTTCGAAGATGGGTTATGGTCGGGTGCAAAAACTAGGTCACGGAGCTAAAAATAGAAAAAGCTTTGTAAAACTTAGAGGCGGCAGTTTTCATCCAAAATTCTGGAAATTTGTCAGGAAGGTTGTTTTTGATATATCTAGGTCAATTCGAAGATGGGTCATCTCCGGTCAAAAAACTAGGTCACAGGAGCTAAATAGAAAAGGTTGTGAACACTCTAACAATTGGGTTGTTTAAGTCTAGCAGTACAGTTTTGATGTGGATCATCATCAAACTTTGTCAGAATTTTGTCTCATGAAATACTGATCAGTTCGAAGGATGGGTTATCTCGGGCAAAATGAGGTCCAGAAGGAGCTAAAAATAGAAAAAGCTTGTTAACACTTAGAGGGGGGTGCAGTTTTCAACCAAAAATTCTGGAAATTTGTCAGGAGGTTGGTTTTTTGATGATATCTAGGTCAAGTTCGAAGATGTGTCATCTCCGGTCAAAAAACTGGTCACAGGAGCTAAAAAATTAGAAAAAGCTTGTTAAACAGCTCTAACAATTTGGGTTGTTAACGTCTAGCAGTCACAGTTTTGATTGGTCATCATCAAACTTGTCAGAATGTTTGTTTCAATGAAATACAGATCGAGTTCGAAGATGGGTTATTCTCAGGTAAAAAATAGGTCACAGGAGCTAAAAATAGAAAAAAGCTTGTTAACACTCTAGAGCTGGCATTTTCATTCCAAATATTCTGGAAATTTGTCAGGAAGGTTGTTTTTAATAATATCTAGGTCAAGTTTGAAGATAGGGTCATCTCGGTCAAAACTAGGTCACAGGAGCGAAAAATAGAAAAAAGGCTTGTTACCACTCTAGTGGCTGCAGTTTTCATCCAAATATTCTTGGAAATTTGTCAGGGAGGTTGTTTTGATGATATTAGGTATAGTTTCGAGATGGGTCATCTCCGGTCAAAAAACTAGGTCACAGGAGCTAAAAATAGAAAAAGCTTGTTAACACTTGGGTGGCTGCAGTTTTCATCCAAGAAATATTCTGGAAAATTTGTCAGGAAGTTGTTTTGAATGAAATTTCTAGGTCAAGTTTCGAAGATGGTTCATCTTTTGGTCAAAAACCAGGTCACAGGAGGCTAAAAATAGAAAAGCTTGTTAACACTCTAGTGGCTGCTGTTTTCATCCAAATATTCTGGAAATTTTCAGGAAGGTTGTTTTGTGATGATATCTAGGTCAAGTTCGAAGATGGGTCATCTCCGGTCAAAAACTAGGTCACAGGAGCTAAAAATGAAAAAGCTTGTTAACACTCTAGTGGCTGCAATTTTCATCCAAATATTCTGGAAATTTGTCAGGAAATGTTGTTTTTGAATGATTTCTAGGTCAATTTCGAAAGAAGTTGGGTCTCATCTCCGGTCAAAAACTAGGTCACAGAAGCTAAAAAATAGAAAAAGCTTGTTAAACACTCTAGTGGCTGCGTTTTCATCCAAACATTCTGGAAATTTGTCAGGAGGTTGTTTTGATAATTTCTAGGTTCAAGTCCAAGATGGGTTATCTCCGGTCAAAAACTAGGTCAACAGGAGTTAAAAATAGAAAAAGCTGTGTAAACACTCCTAGTGGCTGCAGTATTGAGTCAATATTCTGGGAAATTTGTCAGGAAGGTTTGTTTTGATGATTTTTGGGTCAAGTTCGAAGATGGGTCATCTTAGGTCAAAAACTAGGTCACAGAGAGCTAAAATAGAAAAAAGCTTGTTTACAACTTCAGTGGCTGCAGTTTTTGATTAAAATAATTCTGGAAATTTGTCAGGAAGGTTTTTTGATGATTTCTGGGTCAAGTTCGAAGATGGGTCATCTTTGGTCAAAAACCAGGTCACAGGAGCTAAAAATAGAAAAAGCTTGTTAACACTCTAGTGGCTGCAGTTTTCATTTCCAAATATCTGGAAAATTTGTCAGGAAGGTTGTTTTTGGATGTTTTCTATGTCAAGTTCGAAGATGGGTCATCTCTTGTCAAAAACTAGGTTCACAGGAGCTAAAAATAGAAAAGCTTGTTAACACTCTAGTGGCTTGCAGTTTTTTCAATCCAAACATTCTGGAATTGGTCAGGAGGTTGTTTTGGTGATTTCTGGGTCAAGTTCGAAGATGGCGTCATCTTAGGTCAAAACTAGGTCGCAGGAGCTAAAATAGAAAAAGTTGTTTTACACTCTAGTGGCTGCAGTTTTGATTCAAATATTCTGGAAATTTTTGTCAGGAAGGTTTTTTGATGATTTCTGGGTCAAGTGCTAAGATTGGTCATATCCGGTCAAAACTAGGTCCAAGGAGCTAAAAATAGAAAAATCTTTTTAACACTCTTGTGGCTGCAGTTTTGATCCAAATTTCCTGGGGAAATTGGTCAGGAAGGTTGTTTTTGATGATTTCTAGGTCAAGTTTGAATATGGGTCGTGTCTGGTCAAAAATTTAGGTCACATTGCCCAAATATGTAAAAATCTTTATAACACCACACTAGAGGTCACATGTTTGACTCAGTTGTCATCAAACTTGGCCATGATGCTTGTTTAAGACATTGCTTGGATGCGGGTTGTGTCAGGTGAGCGATCCAGGGCCTCATGGCCCTCTTGTTTTATAAAATGATAGTATTTCTATTCTAACTTGTCACACTTTATCGCGTGACTCGCAAGAGGAAATGTGTCAAGTTCAAAGGTCAAGGTGACAGTCAGTGGTTGAACTTTTTCGGGGAGTTGACGAGCAGCTGCAATGTTGTCTTCTGCATGCTTCTGCATGCAAGATAAGATTTCAAAAAATACTATACATGAATACGATAAAATTAAAATGTGCTGTGCGCAAAAGGCAGACACGGCATATTCAAAGTCAATGTCATATTGTGGAGGTCAAAGGACAAATCCTGCGAATAACTTTGCCGTTTATAATTGGATTGGGGAAAATAAGTCGCATAAATATGTCTTAACCACTGTCAGGCGATCTGTCGCGTACAAGACTCATGACAAAATCTTCATGGTCAAGGTTATTTTTGGAGCTCAGAGGTCAAAGCATCTTTCCTTTTTATCCCTGTAATTACTTTTTTGGATTCACAAATTACTGGGCCACCATTGAGGCCGTGTGTCATACGCCAAGGAAAAGACTTTCATAAAAACTTAGTCTTCAGTTATAATCGTTTTCTTGAATATCAAAATGTTTGTTTTGTATTATATATATATATATATTTCCCGCTCATGACTTTCATGTATCTATGAATATGTATATATATTCAGGAAATAAATATGTTTAAACTAAACGCAAGCCGTATATCCGCATCTTCAGTGTCGGACTTTGAGGTCAGAGGTCAAATCGGGTTTGTCTACTATCCTTTTGGTTTACAGCTTTTTAATTCCTTGCTGTATTGTCAGAATATTTGGAAGATGTCTTCAATAGGGTTAGAGGGTGTATATCGCGAAGCACCCACGTCAAGTGGGTATTTAGACGTGAAACTGTCATATTTCAGGGACACCCGTGTCCTATTGACTATTGTTTTTATATATCTTCTGTTTTGAAACAAGTATCAGTTCTATATGGACGTGTATATGTTAATGTTGTTACTAAAGCATAATATTATCATGCAATACCCATTCTTAGTGATGTTGTTTATGTAGTTTGAAATTTGGTCTACTGCTGTTATGTAGATCGTTTTTCAATTTCTCTTAGCGTTTAAAACCGACATACAATTTTTCATTTATAGCCTGTTCATGATTTATATCCCTGCACAGTAAAGTTTGCAAGGGAGTGAATATACAATGAAGTTTTAAACATATTATAGTAAATATATTACGAGTGTGATACTTTCTGACAACAACACGAAAAGTAAAAAATCATACCTTGTTATTTATCAAAAAAAGATATTAACTTGTTTAATTTCAGGGAAGTCTCCAGGTGTCAACAGTGCAACGAAACACAGCGGATTTCCGATTATAGTGACTTTTGTGCTTTGTCTGATCATAAAGATAGCTAATTAGAGTTTGTTTGTTTTTTGTTGATATTATTATCACAACCATGAATATGGTTCCAAGACGTTTTCTAACATATTCTAAATTTAGTTTTAGATTGATATGACATGCAAACCAAGAGGTTTTCTTGTCTCGGGCAATATCTGAGTAACATTTTCACAGCATAAAATTCATCGCCAGTGAAAAAGACAGATATTTTCGTTTGATTTACGTAGAAATTGTAAGATTTATAGAACGATAGAAAAAATGTCTATTACACTTGCCAAAA
Organism: Ruditapes philippinarum; assembly: GCF_026571515.1. Taxonomy (NCBI): domain Eukaryota; kingdom Metazoa; phylum Mollusca; class Bivalvia; order Venerida; family Veneridae; genus Ruditapes; species Ruditapes philippinarum. Next base: position 10,738 of record NW_026859543.1, on the reverse strand, counting down.
GGCCATTATTGTTAGATTTACGTTGACACCTTCACTAAATTGCTATTTAATTATGTTTAATTGTTATCATTATAGAGTATTTCTTTGCTAAACATATCATAATCTGCATGTTTTTTAAAGAAGATGAATACACAAAATGCCTTATTTGCCTTTGTATCTCATATATTTAGTTGTATCTTATATATGTTCACCTCACCCCTGTGATTGTTCTCACTATCATCCTGCTCTGCAAAACAAATTTTAATATTGTGATGTTGCTATTATAGAAAAGGTTATAGTTAAGAAAATTTTAAAAACTACATTTTATATTAAACCGAATGTATTGTCAGTTAATGGGTTATATTAAGTAGAAAAAATATGTTTTCAAATACTTTAAAAGTCTTTGATATTGACAAAAAAGTGAAAGTAAAATATCTAAGTACATTGATAGAACTAATATAAACATTTATATGCCACAAGCCTATTGGTAAAACACATATCTAATTACATGCTTTTATCGTTGTTTTCTTCTGATTTGTATTTTCTTTTCAAATAAATAAACTATTATATCTTTGAACAAATGTCAGTAGTTTGATTATGTCAATATCTTGTTTTCCTTTAAGGCAGTCAGCATGCCTTTAAATTCATGATAATTTTCATTAAGTTTTTTGAAAATGAATTTAAAAGTAACGTATTGTGAATTGAACAAGGGGAAGTAATTTATACATCTGCAATCCATGCAAATTGTCAAAATATGAAATAGCTATACTGCATTTTCCCCGAAAACAAATTTGGTAAAAAATGAAAATCAAAACATTAAACGAGTGAAAAATTTTACATTTTTGGCCCTTTCCCTTTTTTAAAATAACATAGTAAATTTTTCCAAAAATTGATTTTCCCCTTTAAATATTTTTTGGGTCCCCCTGGGGGCATGCAGTTAAAATATTTTGAAAAGTTATGTTTGTCCCCTTTGAAAAGCTCTATAAAAAGACATATATTGAAGATGATTGCCATTTTCCAAACATCTGAAAAAAATGGGGTTTTATTTTTTAATTTTAAAGTTAAACTTTTCCCCCCATAATTTAAAAAATAATATCAATTCTAGATAAATAAAGTAAATAAAAATTGGTGCTAGTATATACTTTGAAAAAGAATTTTATTGGACTTAAAATTATATAGTTTTCCTCTATTACATCGTAAAAAAATTGTGGGGATTGAAATTAAACTTAAAAATTAAAATGATATTCCCCTCTTTGTTGATATCACTTTAGGGATGGGTTCCATTGGAAAAAAAATATTAAAAATTTTTTTATTAAATTATTCAAAATTTAAAATTTTTAGAATTTAAAAAAAGTGGTTTTTTACGTCGTATGTTTCTAATAAATTTAAGAAATTTTATTTTTTACCCGGGTTTAAATTTAAAGTTAAAATTTTTTTGTAAAAGGGAATAAGTATTTTAGGAAACCCATAAAAACCCACTAAAAACATTTTTTTTGTTAAATTTTGTGTGAATAAAGCAAAAAAAAAATCAAAATTTTTGAATACCCCTTTTGTTGGAACTTCAGGAATAAATTAAGTTTGAAATAAAAAAAGGACACGTAACGATCAATTTTTTCTACATTTCAATGAATAATGAGGGAGTTAAATAATTTAAATAGTTTAAAGTTTGAGATACTTGCATGATATCATTAAAATTATTTTTGAATTAAACTAATTCAATTTATTTTCATTACATAATCCTCTGCTGCACTGTTTAGAACTGTCATTTCTATGGTCGGTCTATATTAGCTTGTTTGTTTACTTTATACTGCATTCCGTTTATGCTCTATCTATTCAGCATAAGTTCGGGTTTAAGTTGTCAGCTGTTCGCAAGATAAAAACTCGAGTTCCCAGTGCAACTGTCTCAGTCATTTTCGCGACGACTTTAATTCGAATTAAAGAAAAGATATGCATGCTCATTGCTCTGTCCCGTGGATGCGGTTGTCGTACGAGGACAAAAGGAAACAATGGACGATCTAATGCACCTCTACAGTGTCGCATGCAGCTTAGAAGCGGGCAAGGGAATAGTAACGGACAGGGTATTTCAAACACGTATCAACCGCAATCATCGGGAATTGAACACAGAATTCAAAAGCTAGTACAGGAAAACCCCGGCCAGCAAAAATCAGGCAGACCAGGACTAAGCGACCCAACTGCAGATGTCTGGACGATATGGTTTGATGATAAGGACATTGCAGCAGACCTGAGGCCCGGTATGTCAACCTTTATCGATTTTGACCAAATAATAAATGCCTCGGGTATTATTACCCATATAGATTATCAAGCATGTGTGGACCCTAGCTGTTTCACAATATATTATAGGATTTGGCAGCACGTATAATTTTACGAACACGTTGTCTAACTCTCAATCAAGTGTTCCCTCCGTCACCGGTTTTAGGACCGATGTCATAAAATTTGAATTCAATTCCGTCTTTACGTCTAGCGGAAAATGATTTATTTTCCTTTCAGGCCCCGAAGATAACCCCATTTATTGCCTCCGTCGCATGACTTTTTAAGGGTCGGAGGTCCATCCCTTAACAGTCTTACAATAATGTGTGCAATCTAGTTAAAACATGAAAAGTTAACATAATATTAACATAAAGTAAATTACGGCAAACATTTATTTGAAAAATTGAATATGTAAAGGAGGTTATAAGTTCAATAGATAGATAGATTTATTTCAGTATTCAGTAATAACATGGTAAAAACATATCCAATACATGATAAAACAATAAAAACAAATATCAATGTATTAAAATGCACCATATCAAAAACATCATACCAAGGATAACACAAGAAAGAGAACTTAATCTCTTATTTTCATTGTGGTCCTTAGATACTGATGGTTTTGACAAAGAGAGGCACGAAAATGACTTATCACAGTTTTAAATTAAAGAAAGACAATAGTAAACATAAACTGTTCAAATTAAAATAAATAAATAAAAATAATAAATATTAAGACTAGAGGATAGACACCCTTAAAAGAGATAATTACCCATTAACAGATAATTTTAAATTGAACAATTTTGATTCCATCCTAATAGAAGAGGGTAGTTTATTCCACAATAAGTTCAAGACATAGGAAAATATTACTACATCTACATTACACCTTAAACAAAACATAATTACTTTTATCTATATTTATGAGTACTACACAACTTAATGATACTAATTGGGTTAGCTAGGAGGCTTGACGATAGAATAAATAGACAGACGAAGAAAGGTGATTATTTACAATAGAAAACAACAATATAACACAACAACAACATCAAGCCAGTTACATTGCGACCAGAGCACGTTTAAAAATACTACAAACATGAAATTTATTATTCCATGTATGCTCAAACAAAGCTAGGTATAAAAAATGAAAAGACAAAGGTCGCTCCTAACATCAACATACGAAAAAGTATTTTGATGATTCACATTCATCATTAACAGATTGGAAACAAAACATTTGGGTAAAACTCTATTATATTATGATTAATGACATACATTTAAAATAGTATGCCAGTCTTTTTTAAATTGGTCAAGATTTCCACATTGGATAATTTTTTTTCATTTACCTTTAGAACATATGAAATATACTTTATAGCACCAGCAAAAGATATCATTGTTTTATTAGTTTTACATTTAAAGATAAACATTTTGACATATAAAAAAACTAAATTGTTTACAACATTTATTGTATTGTTTCCTTTAGTGTAACCAAAAAGCATAGTTTCTTTATTCAAGTTTGGCATGTTTAGTTTATCTATACAAATTTCGTGTATTAGTTTTTTGCTGTGAATGCATTCCCAAAAGATATGTTCTTTAGTTCCATCATGAAGATTACAAAGGCTTCATAAGGGACTGTTAATATATTTCATTTTGAACAAAAGATTATTTGTACCCAAAATCCTATGGATAAGTCTTACTTTACTTGGAACCATTGTATATAAGTATTTTTTGTCAATTTAAATGGTATAAATTATTCTTCCAGTACATGCAGTATTCATCATCATTTGAGAGGCATAGTTTTTTGTGACCATTTGACCTGACAAACGGGCTTGCCTGGAATTGACACTAAGCGAATCATACATATATTTTGAACCTTTTTGGTCTCTAACTATCCCTTTAATGTGTATTGGAATTGTTGGGAATTGTTCTCTCTTAAAAGTTAAAGGATTGAAGCAGACATTTTGAAAAAAGTTTGTCACTGCTTTGTTAATTCCTAATCCTAAATATAACATATGATTGGTATTAATATTGTAGATCTTGCCTAATTCTTCTGGTGTATAAAACTGGCTATTTTCTTGTAAGATATCATAAATACAGCGAATTCCCTTAACATTCAAAGATTTCCAAACAATACTTTTACAATAGAAATGTTGTGATTGTAAAATAAAGGCAAGTTACAAATGTCATCTCTATCAAATTCCTGATGATCAATAAACAATGAAAATGCATTTAAAGTGTGTTTCCAGAATTCATTTTTAATAGATTATGACATTTCTCGACATAATGCTTTCCACACGTGACTAATTTATGTACATCAATACCATGTGTTAAAATACTTATCCAACATCAATCACTTGAAATAATTCTTCTTATCCATGTAAGTTTTAACGCATTCATAAAAGCATTTAGATTTACCATTCTTAAACCCCCTTCCTTGTAATCTTTAACTAATACATTTTTTTTGAAGTTCCATTCCAAAAACAAAAGCATATAATGTATCATTCTTTTGTTGTATAGGAAGGATTCGGCAACATTATAAATAGATGGTTTAGTTGTGAGATAAGTATTGTTTTTATTACTGTTGTTTTACCGATTGGATTATTTCTCCTAATAAGTTTTTTCCAACTTTTCAAATTTTAAATACAATATATATACATCCTAATTAGACTTGTTCTCATGATAATAAGTGTCATTTCTCCTAATTCTAATTAGGAGTTAAAAATTCTAATTATTAAGATTTTTTCCTGATACGGCTTGTAAAACCCCTTATTCAATACACAGTGTACTCGTCCAAATATATTCCCTTATTGTACAGTAAAATGTACAAGTAAAATTGTTTCCTGCGGGGAACATTTTTAATGATATAAAGATATTTCATTTAACTATTTTCAACATTGTTTGGGGGGGGGGGGTAAATAAACGTTTGTATCAGGAATATAGATCAATGTAGAAGAAGGTCTTTGGAAACTGGTGACCGTTGATGACTGGAGAAGGTCGAACATAAAACAATTATTTCTTTTTAAGAAAATGATTAAATAGGCCTACCATTTTATGAATATTTCCGAGCAAAAAATAATAAAAAATAAAGCAAACACACAAGTTTTCGCAGAAAATATCTCTATTTATTATGGCAGATGCCACTACGAATATTTTAATTTTGTAGATTTTCAGTATTAACAATTTATTGTTTGTAACATTTTGAGATACATATTAAAGAAACATTGATAATTTTCAAACACATCATTCAAGTTTTTCCACCTTAAACGGTATTATAATTATAGAAAATTAAAAATATCACGTAATAGTTTTTTGTTGTTTTCGGACTTATTCTCTAGAGGATTATCCGTAACGTACCGGCAAACGGTATTTAGCCAGGTTTTCGAAAAGGTCAATTAACCAATCATGTACGGTTTACAGATCACATGCTCCTCCATGTACCGAAAACAGGTCACGTGCTCCTCCATGTCTCAAAAGTTAAACGCGTACCAATACCCTGCGGTCTCCAGACCGCAGGGAATAATAACCTATAAGAATATGAGTCTCAATCTATTTTTAGACTGGGGAAATCCAATTCAGCCAGTGAATATAATTTTATATATGATTGTACTTATGAAATTTTCCCCCGTGAATATTTGAATAGCTTTAATCTCGCTTTTATTTTGACGTTGTGCGACAGTTTACAGGTCTAGCAGTAGTATAATATAAAGCTAAAATCGACCCTGATTTCCCGGGTTTTTGCTGTTCTATATATTGATTGAAGGATTTTATGGAAGTTTGAGTGGCATGTTGATTTGTCGAATATTGTGACATTTTAACAGCAGAAACGTTCGTCTGCAATTTAAACATGAGTTGTTATGGGTCTATTGATAGGAATGTAAACACACTGGTGGGTCAGACGAGGTTTTTGAAGTAATTCATTAAAATTGTACAATAAATCAATTCACATACTTTATTCATTTTGACTTCTATTTTGTATGTTCCAAAGAAAATACCACATGAACTTGAATTTTTATCAAATAACAAATATTAATGATAATATTCAAAAATACCCCCTATATAGAATAAATAAACTTACACCATATGGGGGGGTGTATATTTGGATAATAATTATAGACCTGTATATTTTGGATATTATCGTTAATATTGATAAAATTTCAAGTTCCTGTGGAAAATAAAACATTTAACATTCTAATCTCTAGCATGTCTACCAAAGTTCATGATGAGCAAAGTCTTTTTTCCGCCCATTCATAAATGATATACAATTCAGGTAATAACCAATTAAACATTGAAAAGTTTATAAGAATATCTGGTCAGCAGATGTCTACTATTATAGTTCATTTTCACTTGCGGAACGTCCGATTGTATATGTTTGACATCCAAAGGAAAATTAAGTCTGTACGCTTATGATTGAAAATATGTGTGACAACAATTTTTTAATATAAACATGTCCACTGATGTACAATTTTAAACAAATGAGACTCAATGTCAACAAGTTGGCATTTTGTACTTTCGGTTTCTACAACCAACCATAATAATAAATATACAAAAAAATGTATTTTTTGCTTTTGTATCTATGATTTCACTTATTTCACTTAGGTTGACACTTACTTGATATAGTGTGGAAAAAATAGTTGTAGAAATCGAAAGTACAAAATGCCAATCTGTTGACATTTAGTCGGATTTGTTTAAAATTGTACATCAGTGACAACTGGACATATTAAAAAAGATTGAATTATAAATGGTTGTCAGACATATTTTCAATTATAATTGTACCGAAACAGACTTGACTTTATTTTCTACTGGATGTCAAATATGTAAATTTGTTTTACATTATCGAATATTACACTCCTTGTTTATGTTTACATATAAAACTACGTGGTATAAAGAGAACTGCTTTCAATCCGTATTCAATTCCAAGGTTATCATAGATAATAGCCAAGGACGTTCCGACTGGACGAACACCTCAAGGTAAACTGCTTTTTCTGAAAATTAATTCGTTTCAACGCGCATTTAATCATTACCTTGCAGCAAAGACACTTCTTGGTCCAGTTACATTGAAAACAAAATAAATATTTTTGTCGAATGTTCATTAATTTAGTGATTGTAATTTAAACAAATGATTCGAAAAAGGACATAAAACTGTAAGTTCGTTTTCATTTTACTTGAGATGCGAATAACGTATACGGTTTAACTTTGAATTTGAAACTACAGTAACTGAAATTTGTCATATGAACACTATCCTTATACATGTATATAGATACTCAGAAGATATCAATTAAACTAAATTTCAAATAGTCATTATACTCAAAAGCTTCAATAGTTTTATCCAATCTGAGAATGGGCGTGCATTAAATGCAATACTTACCATAACAACATAAATGTACATTAATTTTGTAAGTCAATAAGCAATTAAGCTTGTAGACGAAGCTTAACAAAACAATAATGCTACAATCGAACAAATAACATTTTGCAATGTTTTTTGAGACATTTAGGAAAACAAAATATTTCTAGCAAATCGTCTATCACATTTGGTACAGAATTAATTCATTGTGCGTTTTCTGCTCAATTTAAACAAGTCATATATATAAAAATGTTCCATTTGTGTTCTTTAATAAAGAAAATGCTCGTATTTTTGATATTCTTAGTTTTGTTGTTGTTGTTGTTGTTGTTAGTGTTCTTGTTGTTCTTGTTGTTTATGATGTTTTTTTGTACCAAATTTTTTAATGTGCATGTAGTCTGCCCTGAAAATAACAAAAATGTTTATAAATGTAAGTAAAACTGTATCTACATATACTGATTATGCATAACTTCCAACGTTATAAATATACATGCGAATCAGGGAAAGCTAGAAAGAAAGAAATGTAAGAAAGTCATTCAGTTTGAATCAGTTAAGTTGATACAAAAAATAGCCGAATAAGTGTCGTGGCTTTTTATTTTGTTTCGGTTATATACAATTAATATTAAGTTCAGAGATGTTGTCAAAAATATTTGTATAAAATAAAAACGTTCAAGATAACAATAGAAACTTCTTTGTAGTCAACATAATATAAAGATATAAACAATAATTTTAACAATATAAATAATATATAATGTAAATGAAGAGGAAAGAATGCATGCACATTTAAAAAGATCAAATTAATACAATAACCCGTTTTTTGCTAATGTTTAATAATAATCAACCAGGTCCGATGGGATACAATATGTTACCCTTCTTATTTCGTGACGCGATGTTCGTCCGCTAGACATCGCACAAAAATACTACATTGTCATGCAAATTTGGCAAGAAATATATACATAAGGGAAGCTGATTTAATATACAATGTATTATCATGTTTGCTTTTTTCCGCAGTGTTTACTTTAACTAGCTCCTTTGCATGTATTAAATTTAAACAAGCGATGATTATCGCCTCTAAAGGGCGAAATTTAAACTAAATTACGCATGTATTAAATTTCGCTAGTCTCTTCTTATGCGATAATTAGCGCCCATCAACGCTTAATATTGCGATTTTTTTTTAGATTTTTTCCAACATTCAAGACAGATAACATTGTTCAAAATCATTGAACCATGACCAAATTCAAACTTTAACTCCTTATTCCTAACGTGTACCTATATGTCAAATTTGAGTTCACTGTATACAACCATTGGGAAGATAATGAACGAAAACTAAAAGTTTTTGATTTTTTTTTTCAAAGTTTACGAGGGATAACTTTGTCAGCTATCATCAAAACATGACCAAATTCAAACTTCATCTGCACATTCCTTTGACGTATCTATATGTCAAATTTGAGTTGAATCTGTACAACTGTTGGAGAGGTAATGAACGGAAACTGAAAATTTCCTTTTTTTTCAAAGTAAAGAGGCATTACTCTGCCAAAATTCATCAAAATTCATCAAATTCGAACTTCATCTGCACATTACCTTGACGTATCTATATGTCAAATTTGAGTTGAATCTGTACAAATGTTGGGGAGATAATGAACGGAAACTGAAAATTTGATATTATCTTCAAAGTGAAAGGTGCATAACTCTGCCAAAAAAACAACAAAAACATCGAACCATTACGAAATTCAAACTTGACCTGCGCATTCTTTTGACGTATCAATATGTCAAATTTGAGTTGAATGTGTACAACTGTTGGGGGATAATGAACGGAAACTGAAAATTTTATCAAGGGGCATAACTCTGTCAAAAATCATCGGACTTTGACCAAATTCGTACTCGACGTGTATTTTCTCCTGATTTATCCATATGTCAAATTTGAGTTGAATGTGTGCAACCGTTACTAAGATAATGAACGGAAACTGAAAATGGCGGAACGACGGAAAGACTATTTTTAACACATTTTATGACGGGGGCATAAAATCCCAATACCGTTAATCTCTAATAAGGCCGATAACGATACATTGTTATGTAATTATACTCATTTCATTTTCTATTCTTATGCACAATGAAACAGAACAAAATCTTATTAAATATGTTTTCAAACATATCTTAATTATTGTATTTACTTTTTTCCGAAAAGATTAATCTGCGGAGGCGTCCTGGTGCCAATTTAACATGTTTTGTAAAAAAGATATCTCCTACGGAAGACTTTGCAACTCCTACGTAGAACTTTATAACACCTACGTAGGAGATAAAAAAAAGCCTAATTAGGAGTTTATAACACCTACGTAGGAGTTTGTAAGTCCTACGTAGGACTTTATTAGTCCTACGTAGGACTTTATAACTCCTACGTAGGAGATATAAAAACCTAATTAGGAGTTTTAAAGTCCTACGTAGGACTTACAAACTCCTACGTAGGACTTTATTACTCCTATGTTGGAGTTAAAAAAGCCTAGTTAGGAGTTTATAACTCCTACGTAGGAATTTATAAGTCCTACGTAGGACTTTATAACTCCTACGTAGAGGAACACTTATAAAGTCCTATGTGGGAGTTATAAACTCCTATTTAGGCTTTTTTAACTCCTACGTAGGAGTTATAAAAGCCTAGTGAAGAGTTTATAACTCCTACGTAGGAATTTATAAGTCCTACGTAGGACTTTATAACTCCAACGTAGGACTTTATACGTCCTACGTAGGTCTTTATAACTCCTACGTAGGAGATAAAAAAAGCCTAATTAGGAGTTTATAACTCCTACGTACGACTTTAAAACTCCTACGTAGAGGAACACTCATATAGTCCTACGTGGGAGTTATAAACTCCTACTTAGGAATTTTAAAGTCCTACGTAGGACTTTAAAACTACTAATTAGGTTTTATTATCTCCTACGTAGGAGTTATAAAGTCCTACATAGGACTAATAAAGTCCTACGTAGGAGTTATAAACTCCTATTTAGGCTTTTTTAACTCCTACGTAGGAGTTATAAAGTCCTACGTAGGAGTTTGTAAGTCCTATGTAGGACTTTAAAACTCCTAATTAGGTTTTTATATCTCCTACGTAGGAGTTATAAAGTCCTACGTAGGACTAATAAAGTCCTACATAGGACTTACAAACTCCTAAGT
>NW_026859542.1:0-17056 GCF_026571515.1 Ruditapes philippinarum | reverse complement strand
GCCGAGAAGATTTGGGGCTTGTGAGGGGGGCTAAAATTGTCTCAGGCCGATTTAAAGGTACCGTGTTATCAACGCCAACAACCTTTGACTTTATTTCAATCAATTGAGAAGTTGCTGCGCCTTGAAATCAGTTTTGATGGAAAAACAAACAACTCAAAATAGAGATTTTTGGCAATTGTTGCCATAGTAACTGGAAATTTAAAATTGAGCATGCTATTCCACAGGCTATGGTCCAGCCAACATTTGTGCCCAGTTTGATCAGTATTGAAGCATTTTTTTATAGTTTCATAGCAGTTTGAACTTAAAACAAGAGGCTTAATTCAATGATCGCAATGCTCATGCAGTAAAAGGGTAAGACGATACCGGCATGCTTAGACGGCATAAGTACTCGAGCCAATATTTCACTAAGTGTTTTCGATATGTTTCTTAAGACAAACTTGCCCTGTAAAAACCTATTATTAATGTCATCTAAATATGTTTTGTTATTCTTCTTCTTTTCAGAGATGGGTCTCCTTGATTACAGTTTCTTGGGACATGTATTTGAAGATTTTTATCGTCAATTTTGATGGTTCTACCCTACTCCTGACCCTGCTTCCGACCATGCACACACTTTATTTCATCCATATTGTGATTTTCAATCAAATGGGAAATTAAATCTCTGTATTTGCCCGTAGGAAATAAACAGTTATAACACTGAAAATGCATTGTTGAATTTGAAATATTTGAATAAATATCACATAAACAGTGCATTATCAGCAAAATAAAATGGAATCGATAAACAGACGTGAAAATTAGACAAAAATATCGATTTTCCATACTAATGAGCTCATATTGTTTTGCAATACACAGTACACTAAAGTTGGGCTATTTTGCAATACTCTGTACACTTAAAATCAATACTCGGTACACTTTCTTGTATTTTTTTTTGCCCTGTATCTTTTTGTACTTTCGCACTTTTTGTCTGAAATTTTGACAAAGCATATTGGATTGTGAATAAAAAAATGCTCGATTCAATTTTTTTTATATTGTTAAGATAATAATTTCTAACGATTCTACAGTATCGCGGTCAGTATTTTCTAGTGAGCAGCGGATCGTTTAGGGGTAGTTTATTCAATTTTACAAATACCTGTAATACTTTTACGTCTTTTAGAGCTACAAAAATACCTTTAGATATATAAAACCCGTTGAGATAAATGAAATAGCCATAAGTTTATAAAATATCGTAGCTGAACTTACCTTCGTTCCCCGTTCAAAGTCGCGAAATGGGATGAAAGTCCTCATAATATCGAGCAATATCTGGGGTACGGTATACCGCAGTGGTACGGAACGTCGGTGATTCTACTCACGACAGGTGTCCTAATGCCGGAAGGGCACCTGAGATTTTCCTGCACCAATAAGTGGAACGTCGCCATATAACCTATACTGTGTCGGTGTGACGCATAAACAAAATAATAAAAAAAAAAAAAACAAAAAAAAAAATAAAAAAAAAATATGATAATAGAATATTTATATCTATATATCTTGTCAATGGCATTCAACGAGACGTACTTTGAATAAAGCCTTGTTGAATAGTTACTTTATTTCGTAGTTGAATGTGGATATGCATAATAAACAGGTACAGAAATAGAGGAATTCTTATATTGCGACCAAAGACCACCTGTTAAACACTGAATACTTAGGTAGAGAGCCTTTAGAAAACTTTTATGATGGTTCAGTTAAACTGGATCATACTTATCTGTAAATTATATAACTAAACATTTCTATGATACATCTCTGTGACATGGAATAATATTTAGTAATGCCCTTGATATATCGAAGGAACTTACCATGTGGGTTCATTTTGTAAATTGATAGGAGAGCAAAATTCATAACCGTACTATCATAACCACATGCAACAATAGGGTGGTTACATTCGTGAGTACATCCAGTCTGTGTAGGTTTTGCTAACGATATGTCTGAACCCAGGCAGTAACACTGAAACACAAATCCATGGTAAAAATGTGACTGATCAAAGTCAGAATTTAAACACAACTTTAATTGTCGGTTTATAGATGGATGAAAACCATATAAGTGAAACATTTTCAATAAAGGTAAGTTGGTGTACGTACATTGGTCATTGACTCGTCAAAGACTGGTCATTTACTTCAGAATACATTTTTTCTTTTATATGATATTATTATATACAGTATAACTTTGTCCCAATTAAGTGACTGTATTTAAATTAATTCTAAAAAATGTAAAGTGGATTAAAAAATTAAAATGTGTCAAGAGATTTCTAATTTCTTTAACATCAGCATTTAATTAACACTAAGCACTAAAATATGAACACTATATGTATATTTATATACATGTACAACCTTTCCCATTCTTTTAAAAAGCCAATAGACGTAACTGTATTGGAGGTCTGAACAATTAGAATTCATCCATATCACGCCAATTGTTTTCTCGTTAAGAACACACGCATATTTTTACTTTGGCTACATACACCGCTCTCTACGGAATGGCGATCTTTAGAGAGTGCTTTGGAGCGTAAATTTCCAGTATCGACCATGAACAGGCACAATCAAACCAAGCCTGCTACATTTTTAATTTTGGCATTAGGGGCATTCTTTTAGGAAACTTTTTTTTCTATTTTAAAGGTCGCTTGTACTCGCCTATGTGTAAGTGAAATAAATAATATATAATTATCTTAACTCTTTAAGTTTGAAGGCTTGAATACTTTTCATTGTCTGTCATTGCAAATGAGGAATGTTGAACTTTCATTAACTAAGTATTCAATGTTTCAAAGGGTTACTTTTGTTGCACTGTATTCAGAAAATCTCTAGCACACATAAGAAAACATTTCTTACTATATGCTTCCACAACCATCTAAAAAACCTATATATACTAAAGTTATACAAATTATACATTTATAGACATATGAAATTGCTTGATAGTTACATAAATTATAACAAATTCACCTTTGTTTTTGTAACGCCAACTACAGTGTGATCATCACATCCCGGAAAACAATGTCCAGGATCTCCGTTTATTTCAACAAAGGGATGTTGTTCGTTGCTGGTAATGCTTTTCATCGAAACACATCCTAAATATATAACATATCGCTAATATATAGAACATTTTTTTGTAAAGTGATCCGATAAGAATACATCTAAAATCACAACGTATCATAATTGTATGTTTAATCGGTATTTCCTGGAAAAAAAATTCTTCTTAAACTTCAATGTAATGAAACATAGCTTTACTTTACGTTATTGTAATGGATTAACTTAAGACATTAAATGTTATAAATAATGAAACTTAATGTACAGAATGCATGTGTATCTATGTACATGTAGATAACCGGATCATATAACTGACGTAGCCAAAAGAAAAATATCCTAAATTGTTTAACCCATTACCAGATTTACACGCTTATGAACGCCTTTTTTCACCCCCCCCCCTTCCTTTTCGTTGTCTCAAATGGTGAAAAATGTCTTATTTAGGCCCCCACACTTGTGATTTTTGGCAATTTTGAGATGTCCCCTCTTTGCCATGAAGAATAATGCCGAGTAAATCGCATTATGACCTAGATCTTGCCATAATGGCCTTGGAATACCCTAGATTTTGTTACTATATATAGTAACATAGGTATTAATTATTAATTATTAAACTTCGCTCCGCGCCCACGCAAATTAGGTGTTTTTGTCCCGCGACCCCGCCGTTTTATAACTTAAATCGCGCTCCGCGATTTCGCGGGCTGAAGTTTATTTTATCAAACTTCGCCCCGCGCCCTCGCTTTTAAGCGTGTTTTCGCTCCGCGCCCCCGCCGTTTTAACTTGTTTATTCTCGACTTTTTGCTCGGCGGGGTCGCGGGACGAAAACATACTTATAAGCGGGGGCACGCGGCGAAGTTTTATTTATTTAAACTTCGCCCCCCGTCCCCGCTAATTAGCGTGTTTTCTTCCCGCGACCAAGCGGTTTTATTTTTTCAAATCTCGCTCCGCTCCCCCGGGGGATGAAGTTTTATTTATTAAACTTGGCCCCGCGCCCTCGCTAATAAGCGAGTTTTCGCTCCAAGACCCTGCCATTTTAACTTGTTAATTTTCGACTTTTCGCTTGGCAGGGGCGCGGGGCGAAAACACAAATGGCACAAAACAGCCACCATACAAATATATTTTTCTTATTCAAAATTATACATTGCTTACTGAAATTTTGAGTAATTTTTAGATGTCCCCTCTTTGCCATGGTAACAGTAAATTTAAGATTACAAAGGCAATGGTCCAGTTAACATTTGTGCCAAGTTTGATAAGTATTGTTCAAAGCTGTTTTGCTGTTTTTATAGTTTTATAGCAATTTGAACCTGTAACGGTAGATTTTTCACTGACAACAGCCATTTTTCATAAAATGCTCATGCAGTAAAGGGTTTAATGGTCTCTTCTTTAATATACTGGTATGTATAAATTTACTGATACTTATCCTCTAGAAGTGTCGGACAAAATGTTTGTTTGTCAGAAAGTTGACTTATAATTAAAGCAGCAGATTGATTTGTGTAAACACAAAAATTACATCAAGTGGTTTGAGAAGCAAAGTAAAGTTCAATATTAAACATCTGTTTGTAAACAAGTTTCTTCTTCATATATATATTTTTTCCGCATTATCTTCTATTTATGATTGAAATATTTTTTATACAGATTTTAAATTTTCTCAGAATTTAACAGTGTCTTTCATGTGCCAGCCAATGTCTAACCAGAATTTCTTTTTACAATTTATGCGATATTGCATGTTCCAGGATTTATAATGGGAACTTCAGTTCGAAGCAGTAATGATCTGCAGAGTCATATTACACATCCATTTATTCATGTATATATCTCATTTATATTATAAATTTTCAAACAACAAAAGTGCATGTAATGGCCAGGTTCAATATTTTCCTTAAAGAATAACTGAGAAAAAAGGTCTGACTGAGTAGTGGACAAATAGTATACTCTGAGATGCTACATAATTATATTACAGTAAATATTTATAATAGCAGCAAAGCCAATCAAGAACACATTAATTTTCTTTGTTTATATATTCATTATTAAATTGCGAATACTATTTACCATAGAAGCAAAGCCATTCATGACATCGTAATTGTAATTGCAAAATTGGTTGGCTTTTGGTTAACATGATCAAAACCGTTGTCAGTCAATAAATAAGGCATATCATAATTTTTACCTGGTCACTGACAATTTACACTTGGATGGGCATATGTCATTTTTGTATACATTGCTTGCAATGTACCTATATCTCAGAAATCGTTACAGGTTAAGTCGTTACCGAACAACATCCACTCCCGAATAAAACCCGCTATAGAAACTAGTTCTTCATTCTGCAGTAGCGTTACATTCCGACTACACATCATTAAAATAGTGTTTGCAAAGTTGTTTAAATGCTTTGAAAGTTCAAAATCGTTCATTTTCATGAAATAATAGACTCTACATTCCTTTAAAGAAAACAAAAAATAGCAGTTCATTGATAAAATCGTAGTTTATACCTTCGCATATACGCATGCGCTTGCTAGCATGAATGAATACATCGTAAATATAGTAAAGTTATATAACTGGGACGAAACATCTCAAATTCCTGATTTACATTTATGCAATAAAATTTGCCTAAAATGTTTTACAAAATGAGTATGGAGCTCCGTAACAAAATTTATCAGCGTATACCGGAAAATGATTTTTTGTTGTTTTTTTTTTTTTTAAGAAAAAAAATACATGGCAATTATCGTGGCTTCGAAAAATAGAAATTTCGTTAGCTATTCTTTTGAATACCGTTTTTACACATGACTTTCCTTTCACTTTTGTATGCCTTAGATTTTTGAAAAGAAATATGTTTCGAAATTCAGCGAAGATTGCCTGATTCTGACAGTACGGGTAAAAATAAAGATTCGGCCGCTCGACCGTTCGACCCATAACAATTCTTCAAACTTCGGATATTGACGATTAAGCCAGAGCATGGAGCTAAATATAGGCATATGTGGCCAGATTCGACGATAAGAAATAATCATTTGAAACTAACTGTAAATCAGTGTAAGCATTAAGAAATAAATACATTAAATTTATGTTCAGAAAATAGGAATTATTTTAATCTGCTTATATTGATGGGTGCATGGAATTGCCGAAAAACACCGAAAAACACCAAAAAAATACCGAAAAACACTTAAAATATAAAGAAATATTAAGGCTGTGATTAAATTCAGCAATATAAATAATTTATGATGGTTATTTGATGAAATGGGTTCAATAATATCAGTTTTAAATCGATAATATATCATAAAATACGCTGATGAATGTATTCGCTGAGCTGCGTCGCACATAGAAAAGCCGAAAAACATAACATAACATAACATAAATTTATTGCATAAAACTCTTTTACAAAGTTTATAGCAAGCAATATATAATTGCGGCAAGTACATAGAAAAAGCCAAAAAAACACATGTCACAGGCAGAAAAAATATATGCTAATTTCCATTTTAATCACTAGAGAAATTGTTTTTCACAATTCCGATCAATAAATTTATCAATTGTCAGCATTATATCGAAAAGAACACACTATAAAAATGTTTTTGGGAACTCAACGGGTAAGCTTAAAAAATATGGATAAGCCGAAAAACACTTTTTACGGCGATACAATTGGTATAATTCCAACAAAATTAGTTTTATCTACTTTTTTCTATCCTTTAAATGATTAAAATTTACTTTCTTTTTGCAACCAGTGTAAATTAGAGAATGATTCTATTCTGTATTTAATGCGATATGAAAGTGTTTTTCGGCAACGTAACAGTCTAGCGTCAAAAACATGGAAAAGCCGAAAAACACATTTTTACGGGCGATAAAATAGTCGTAGTTAAAACAAGAGCCGCTATTAATTTTTTTCAACCTTTTAAATGAATAACTATTACTTTCTTTGTTACCAATGGAAAATGTCAGTGATATTATTTTTATAAATACAGTATGAAAGTGTTTTTCGGCTACGTAACGGTCTAGCGTCAAAAACATGGAAAAGCCAAAAAAAAACAAAAAAAAACAACACATTTTACTGGCGATGAAATGGACATTTTTAAAATAAGAACTATTAAATAAATTTTTCAACCGTCTAAATGAATGATTATAACATTATATTTGTAAGCAATGTAAAATATCAGTAATATTTTGTAATAAACATTGTATGAAAGTGTTTTTCGACTATGTTACTGCCTAGCGTCAAAAACATAGAAAAGCCAAAAAAACAAAAACAAAAAAACAAACAAACAAGCACATTTTACTTGCGATAAAATAGATATATTTAAAAAAGTGCTACTAAATACATGTACATTTTTCAACCGTTTAAATGAATAACTATTACATAAATTTTATTACCTTTGTAAAATGTCAGTTATTTTTTGTAATAAGTACAGTGTGAAAAACAGTCAGCGTAAAAACATGGGAAACCCGAAAACCACATTGGACCCGCGTTAAGAAAGGTATATGAATAAAAATACCCATAAAATTAGACTTTTCAATCATTTTAATAATTAACTTTTACTTTTTATTTGTTTTTTTTTTGTATCAATGTATCAAAGTACAGTACGTAGATTTGTAACATGGAAATGTACTATAATTTGGTAATTAAGTCTTGTAGGATGATTCAATTAATTGACTTTGTATAGAGTCCAAGCCAGATCATGTATTTTATTAGATAGCATCACTGGAAACTCAATATGACTGTTTCAATATTCTATACTGCAGTCCATTTACCGGGTGTTTCAAAAAATGATTTCTTTATTGCTCATCTATCAGCTTTCCTAGCAATACACTCACATCTTCCTTGTCTCATTCCCTGCGGTCTGGAGAACGCAGGGTATTGGTACGCGTTTAACTTTTGAGGCATGGAGGAGCACGTGACCTGTTTTCGCTACATGGAGGAGCATGTGATCTGTAAACCGTACACGATTGGTTAATTGACCTTTTCGAAAACCTGGCTAATTACCGCTTGTCGGTACGTTACGGAATTACACCTAATTAAGAACAAAAAACTATTACGTGATATTTCTAATTTTCTATAATTATTTTACCGTTTAAGGTGGGAAAAACTTGAATGATGTATTTAAAAATTATCATTGTATCTCAAATTTTACAAACAATAAATTGTTTATACTGAAAATCTACAAAATTAAAATATTCGTAGTGGCATCTGTGATAATAAATAGAAATATTTTCTGCGTAAACTTGTGTGTTTACTTTATTTTATTTTTTTGCTTGGAATTATTCATAAAATGGTAGGCTTATTTAATCATTTTCTTAAAAAGAAATACATGTACATTTAATTGTTTTATGTTCGACCTTCTTCGGTCAGCAACGGTCACCAGTCTTCTATTTTGGTCGATTATTGTCAACTATATTCCTGATACAAACGTTTATTTATTCCCCTCTCCCAAAACAATGTTGAAAATAGTTAAATGAAATATCTTTATATCATTCCCCGCAGGAAACCATTTTACTTGTAAATAACTTTGGAAGAAAAAAGCCTTGGTGCATGTGAGTCACTTGTTAGGGACATTGACTTGGTCAGAAGATGACCCGATCCCTATTGTTTTCGAGGTCAGTAGGTTAAAATCAACATGACTTTGATGACAAAAATGGATTATATTATCAAGCAATGTATACTTCAGTACTTTCAGTGCTTTGATTACTCATGGGTATATTGCCCACATATATTACTTGTTTTAAAATCTAGAATCTTTTAACGAGAAACTCGTATATATACATTTGGTGCTACAAATAAAGTTTTCTTCTTCAAAATTATAAAACAAAATGTATTGCTAACTCATATTTTCTGTAAGACCTTTCTGACTTGCTTATGAGTTAAACAGTAACTATATGACGTACATTTTTACTTACCTATATACTCAAATACTCTAACAACCTTGTAATAACCGACCCATACTTTGTCATTGGACGGCAAATCTACATCAAGACTTTCATCAAGGTAATAATTCATGTCAGTACCAACTTTTACTTTTGGTGTGGCTGGAATACAACTATTATTGTAACCTAGCCAGTCAGAGGTTCCACTAGATATGTAGAGCGTACCTTCATAATGTAGAAACAAAATACCTATGAATTACTTATATTTCCATAGTTTATGTTAAATTTGAGAGATAAAAACAAGATGGTCGGGTAAAATCACCTTCAACATATTCTGTTTCGGTAATTTCCTGTACATTCTTTTTATGATTACAGCTGTAATCAAAGCACAGAATGCGCTGAATTTGTTTGGGTCTCAGAATGTAAGAAAGTGCCACCAATGCTTTCCAGCGTTTTAAGACTAATTGCAACACTGATATTTAATCCAATGTTTATTTGACTTAAACAATTTGAAAAAAAAGTTGCCTTTACTGGTAATTGAACTCCAGACCTCTCGCTTCCTAAGCGAGCGCGAAAACCCTTCAACCACGGTGAATTTATATGTGAACGGCCTGAAGAAAAATTAGGGCTTGTAACGACTTAAACTGTTGTTTAACACAGATGTAAATAATCCCGGAGCTTACTTTAAGCATGTATATTTATAAAGAATCAAATGTCTGCAAGTTCTGTGGTATTTTCTGATCTTTGCAATCTAAATCGTACTGTATATATGTATGTATTTTCCTGTATAAGTTTATTTTTATGTATTATAATTAATTTTGCAAGGCAAGGAGTTTGATACATACGGAATTCTGCATAACAAGAGTTGCATCAAAAAAACATTTATGTTCATTTTTTACGACAGCCACACTTTATCCTTGCATATCATGGCTACTTCCTTAACAAAGACACTTAAAAAAGAATAAAAAAAAAGTTTCCTCGACTGGGATTTGAACTCCGGACCTCTCACTCAATAAGCGAGCGCGTTACCCCTGCACCACGGAGCAGTTATACTAACATGTCTGAATAACATCAAGTCAATCTAAATTTAGAACTTCCATTGCATTTCGGGTTTGTAATCCTTATTAATTTCGAGGTATTTTGTTCAGGATAAACCTGTTGTTTAAAATTGAAGTAAATAATTTAGCGAAAATCTTCTCGCCCAAACACGACATGTAGAATCTGTATATTCCACTACTCGGTTTGTGTAGTATTCGGTAATCGACATCGCTAAAAATAGTATTTTCATTGATAAAATCGTATTCATCCGCGTAATTTGTGATTGTACATTTATTGACAATTCTATAAGCCAACGCTACTTTTAAACTTTGAATTCGTTGTAATTTGTTGGATACTTGTAACAAAATAAAAATATTTCTTTCTTTTAAATCGCTAGTTTTAAGCTGTTTTGAGAACTACTTGTTGTAGGTTTGTCGTAAACTTCTGTGTCAGAGATTGAATGTCCGCTTTGTATTTACTTATTTTCGATCAGAAAATTCAATAAAACAATATTAGAAATCTTCGACCATTCGGAAATTATTTTGCTTGAAAATTAATGCGCCTGTCTTTGACCATCTTTACGCAGTGATATCCACTGAATTTTACGGCGTTAGTGTACATATAAATGGAAGTAACCGCTTCAAAAAAAGTGGACTACTTTCGGCATTTGCAATTAATAGCATTAGACTCTGAAATTTCGCTACCATTATTTGTTTGGTCTGACGACCCAAACAAATAAAAAACTGACCTTATCTTTTTAAACACAATAAATCAACAACATAAAACCATACATTATACTAGCAATAACTGAAAAAAAATGGCAAAAATCAATAAACACAGCAAAATCACTAATAATACCGTTATTCAAATCAAATTAAGATGAACAGGTTTCATTTTGAAAATGGCCCTTTATACCCGCCTTCTTTAAGAAATAGTCCCTCTTTTTTAACTAATGATACCCCAAAACAATTTTTGTCAAGTGTACTCCTTGCTATAAAAAGTTGTTTTTTCTTACTATTTACTTAAATTTATTAGAGATAGTGAATTTTGACAAGCTTTGTACTGAAAACGAATTTATAGAAAGTAAGAAATTCAGTGTGTGACAAACGTGAATAAATGCTAATTTGTTGATTTGCGCATGTTAACAAAGATATACAAAACATAATAATGTTACTAAAACAACCGCCTTAATTGTTATTTAAAAAAGCAGGTTGCAAAAAACATATAACTTACAAAATACAGATATTATGAAAGAATCAATTTAGATATATAACGTTAATATTATTACCTTTACAACATGACACTGACAAAAGAACGAAGAATGATACAGTTCCTACCATTTTGTATTGTCTATTTTTTCTTTTAAATTTTCACTTAAATCATCAAGTCAGTTAAACGTATACTCTAAACATCTCTTCATTTGATTAAATGATGAAACGGATGTTATATACATCATTTATTAATTACTCCTTATGAACATAGTTGAACAGTTGCTTTTTAAAACCACTTAACAACCGACATCTTAACTTCCTGATATAAACATTTGATATTAACATGTCCTTTATACTTGAAACAATATTTAATTTATCCCTTCACTACTCGTAAATTGGTACGTGATTAATGAAGCGATATTTAGCGTGCATTGTTGCATCAGGTATTTAGTTAACTATTGCAACAACAACAAAAACCACAAAAACATTTATGTGTGTAATATGTTCTTTTTAGTTTTCTGATAAATTAATAAGAATTGAAGTAACACTAATAAAATGTATATAATTATATCAAATATCATGGTCATATCATGAAGGTATTACATATTTTTTACATTAAATTTAAATACAATTATGCCCCACTAATGTTTCTTTAGGTTTATTTCCCCTCATACTAAACTGAATTTTTGTAAGAGAGACAATCCAATAATAGAAAGGTGTATTATTTAGATATGCGGAACAATAAAAGATTTAAAAATATATTGGCCGCGAAAGCACATCTGCTTTATGTACTGCTTATTAACTGTCGCCTTGCTTGTTAAGTGTAGTATCTTTGTCATGCTATTAATTAAATTGCGATTTTAATTTGGCTTAAGACTTGAATATATATTTGCCAAATTAAACTTAGAAGCAAGTGCAATGAAACATAGTTGAATAGAAAGGGAAACGATGTACTATACACAATTTTGCCGATGGACAATTCTTCAGAAAAATGAAACGTTTATGTTATCAGTAAATGAAAAAAATGACTTAACAATCTGTCGGAATATTTATATTTTTAAATAGATAATTATTTAAGAAACTGCCAGACTTGCATATTGCTATATCTACATAAAGGCATAATGTTAACAGCTTCTCTTAAAATATTTGTATGATTGTATTACGAACAATCGGTTGTACAAATGAAATCTTGAATTTAACTGCATTGCACACGGCTTCTGTACTTGTTTATTGAAAATTTAATCTTCCATTTCATGCCAACGGTTATTTAATACACCTTATTCTGTGTTTGGTTCAATATCGCCTACTTAACTTTTTCCTTAGCACTAAATTAGTGAATTACTTGTTTCAATTGTTAGTTTTTTATTATTTAAATGTTTTCATATCTTTAGGTTAACAATTTTAACAAAATATAGTTATAGTGTACGTTTTTAGGAACTATGCAGCAATATATATGCATGAAACCAAATAATAATCAATGAAGGAATGATGATATAAATAAATGTCATTCTTTAAGGTTTTTTCTATGCGTTGTCATAAGCAATGGATTGCCTAAAAAGCAATATATTTTGGATTGAAAATTTAATTATTAATGGAAAATTCCAGAAATATTTCAAGTATTTCAAACAGACTATTTAAATTATCCCAATCCGGATTCATTTAGAAGGATTTAGAAGGATTTAGCAATTACTTAGCTAGCTTTTGAATGTATAACAACCGTTCATTATATTAAATAAAATGTTGACGATCCTAAAAATAAGAATGAATTTCTTGATGCAGTTATCCATATATATTGCGAGGTTTAATAATAACTGTTTGTCAATTTAAAAATAAAAAATGTTAAAAATAATACTATACCTTGTCATTTTATGTGATTCATTATATTTTAGTGCTTCAAAAAGAATTGTGTTACTAACATAACCCTTCGTGATTTTTCGACTACCTTGCAATATTTGTCTTTCGAACACAGTCAAACAAAATATTAGTGATTTTACGTGTATCAAATCAAGAGGCGAGGTCTTCTAGATATTGTAATTTAGCTCTACCTTTGCATGCCTTTAGAAATATTTTTCTTTTTTTAGAATTTTCAATACATATTAAGAGTTATTGTATATTTGTTCCATTTAAGTTGTTTGGTATAAATGGAATTTCTTAATAACTAAATGAGTAAATGATTCTGTAATAATTACTGGGATCGGATCCAGTAAGGTTAAGGATCATGCCCGATGTCTCATTTCTTTACTGGTATATGTTACAAAACACATATTATGTTACATAAAAAACTTTTTTCTAATAGCAATTCATTGCTACATTTCCCTGCACAAAATCTAAATATATTTTTTATATATTATAGTTCCTTTACTCTATAAAGATCATGTATGTTGTGATCAAAGTGGTAAACCGCACTAAGTGAAATTATACACATGTACATAATTATGCATATAAAATAATTGTCAAACATCGAAGAATATGTAAAATATGTACCGCAAATAAATTTTGACTTACTTTTTATAGAAAATAATATTTTATTACCTCCCTTTATTTACATGAAATGTTAAATTCGGTAAATTGTGTTACAGGATCTTTTTTGTGTGTTATAATTGTTATCATTGGACTTTTAGACAACAATTGTGTCATTTAAAATTATATGGACAGTTGTATTCTATATCCATTGTTCTATATATTACGTTAGTAAGTCAAATTTGGTTATAAAAATAATAAAATGCGCAAAACTCTATTGTTTTATGCATAAAAAACCTTTGTTTTCTACATTAGAAGTTGATTTTATGAATCAGTTATTTTATAAAATGTGTTATTCAACAAAAATGTTTAGTTTTGTTTCTATTTATGTAATATTATTAATATCTAAATTCTGAAAAAAGGTTTTCATCCCAAAAGTAAGTGGGGATAAATTGACTCCTGATAATGAAAAATAACATTTGAAATTTAGATTTTCGCACTTTTATAACTTTTAAACTCAAACGTTACATAGTTCTGTTTTTAATTACATTTTGACTTAATTTTACAACAAAGACTTATAAATACTTGTCCATTTATGGTTCATTGTTGTCATATTTTCAGAGTGGGAGGGGTAATCTTACCAACGTTATCAATGTAGCTATAGTCAATATGTATATACATTATTACTTAGTTAATTAGTAAATGCCATGGCATATGCTATGAATTTCAGTTTCATATTCATATGTTTTAACTAATTGTTTGAAGAAAGGGATAATCAAATATGATTCAATTGCTGATTAAAATTCGTTAATCAAAATCAGAGACTTTAATTACAGATGTTTTGCTTTTATCTTCTTTTTTTCTTGATTTCGTCAGAATTCTTTCTGAATCGCCATACCCCAAGAGTCTATTTTCATGTTATAAGCTTTACCTTCATAAAATTGATTCCGGTAACTGATTGTTACCAAACCACTTTAGCTAGAGGCAGAACGTCAAGTTTCTTACCTAGTGAACAGGTGACTCTGTAACAGAATTTGGATTATTTTGCTCTCTCTTAAACAGATGTTACGTAAATGTCCTCCTTTAGGATCTTCTGGCAATGGTGCATGTCATTCGATTTACATTTCAAGAGTACTTCACTTCAAATGTTGAGCCCCAAATTTCATTAACTGTTATCGTTTTGCGTTAACCATATATTTTACAAACATTGCATTTTCCATTTAAAAACTATACTTCTATCAAATTTTCAAGATCAGAAGAAAATTTTACGAAACGATGTTGTTTGATTGACAGATCAAAATGTTTAACTTTTAACTTCTTTTATTCATAATCTGTGCAGGCATGAAATCCCAGGAGTGCACGCTTTTATGTGCAACTAAATGTGGTACAGAGGAACATCCAATATCTCAGCGACAATCAACCATGTTCCTATCATCATACGTTTCCATTCATGAAATTAAAGTTAGAGTTAAATAATGCAAAGTTATATCATATTTATGGACTAGTGAAAAAGCACTGTGTACAATGGTTGTAACTTCACATTTATACATGTACAAGTGAAAAACGTCTATTGGACATATCAGCTGATATCTTTCCACATTTCGTATGAAAAGGCGGATATGGTCATGTCATTTCTTTTGCCGTACTTTCTCATCCCCTCGGTATGTGCAAGTCGTTGAAGGCACAGGGAATGGGCAGAAGTTTTGAAGCATTGTTCGAACCAAAAGCAGTGATTGACAGGTAAAGATCCTAGCTTTGATTATTGTACAAAAGAAGACAGATCCTAGAGGTCAAACTACTACTACATAGCGTAATGTATTTATGCTACTCTCGCACTATTTGAACTAGCTCCAGATTCCTTGGGACTAGCCCTATAAAGTAGGCAGGTAGAACGAGAAAGGGTACTGGGCATCAAGAGTCCCAAGTTCGCAATTTTGACATACCCTTTGCTTTCCACTCAGAACCCTTCTTAGGACTACATGTACCTCCTCCATTACTGACACAGTTTTCTTTACATTTAGGTGCTCAATGTCCGCTGTCTGTTGAAATTACACTTTTAAGTGCATGATTATTGACATTTCCATTTCCGTATTCGATAGCAAACGTTTTGTGTGCCTTAACTGGAGGATAGACCTTCATTTCAAATTTTCAACAATTTTCAAAACCCCTTTAAAATTTAAAAATGAAGAGAAAAAAAAAAAAGAAAAGGGCAAAATTAAAAAAAGGGTTTAAATCTAATAAAAAAATTATAAAATTTGGGGGTTTTGACCCCGCCTAGTTTAATTAAAAAGGGTCTTTTAAAAAATAGTTTTTAATTTGTAACTTTTAAAATTAAAACCAATTTTTTACACAAATAATAAAATAAATGGCCCCTTACTGGTACCACTAAAATCCAAAAAAAACGTTTTTTGAAGGATTTTTGGGATTTTTTTTTAAATTTTTTACCAATACAAAAGCGTCATTTTGAAAATTTGTTTTAAAAAATTTTTATGCTTTAGGCTTTTTGGGGTTTCCTATAAACACGAAAATTAACATTAATTAAAATTATTTTTTTCCATTTTTCTTACTCATTCCATAACTATTTAAAATTTTAAAATTTGAAAAAAGTTCCCAATTTTATAACAATTATGTTCTCTCCCCCCAATAAAATTTAAAGCTAAAAAACAAAAACTTAGGCGGTTTTAAAATGGTTTAAGTGTTTTCATATTTTCATGATTCTTTTATATTAAAAAGTAGTATTTAAGATGGTTAAATAATGGTAAATCGGCCCTGTGATGAAAAAATTCCCTAGGTTTTTAACAAAAAACCCCGAAGCGAAAAAGGTTAATAACCCCAGAAAACAAAACTTTTGATATTAAAGAATACACGTTTTAAAAATTTTTTTTTAAAATAGTTAAGACTTTTATTTTTATTCGTTTAGATAAAGAGTGGCATATTTTTAGAATTTATAGTGGAAATTTTTTTTTATTTTAAGGGGGATTAATAAAAGTTTTTTGTAATTTTGTGAATGGTAAACAAAAATGCGAAAAAGGGACCAAAAAGTTGTATTCTTCTTTTCAACACTTACCAGATTAAGTCAAGGTAAGTATTCTTCCATTTTATAAATCATTCATATTTCAATTTTGAATGCGTGTATAGTGAGAAAAAACGGAAGCGCTTCTTAATGATGCATCAGAAACAAATAAATTTTCTAATCCTTTAGAAAGGGTTTACATGCATTTTATAATGATTAAATAATGATTTTAGAGAATGTTAAATGCTTGTTACCTGAAGAAAGATGCAATAAACGTGAAATTAATTATAAAAAGTAGCAAAAATGTAAACAAATTAGTATTTTGACTTCCATACAAAATACTAATACACAGTTACTGTACTTATTTCCAAAATGCAACAGATGAAAAAGATTGTTCAGATAGTTGGCCAATGAGTAACTTTTTTGGACACTTTGAAACAACACTAAAATTAAAAAGCTTT
>NW_026859541.1:0-21388 GCF_026571515.1 Ruditapes philippinarum | reverse complement strand
CTTTTATTTGAAAAACTTGATAGACGTCCATTAGAACATGTTTTAATGCCAAATATCTAAGCTCTAGCTCTTTTGGTTTTTTAGAAGAATGATTTTTTTAAGTTTTTACTATATGCATATATGGAAAATCAATGACCCCTGGGGGGGCCATATTTTTGACCCAGGGCTTTTATTTGAACCAATCTTGGTAGACACTCATTAGAAGATGTTTCAAGCTTAATATCTTAGGTCTAGCTCTTTGGGTTCTTTAAAAGAAGATTTTTTTAAGTTTTTACTATATGCATATAGGGAAAATCAATGACCCCCTGGGGCGGGGCCAATTTTGACCCCAGGGCTTTTATTTGAACAATCTTGGTAGACACTCACTAGAAGATGTTTCATACCAAATATCTAAGCTCTAGCTCTTTGGGTTTTCTAGAAGAAGATGTTTTAAAGTTTTTTCTTTTGTGGTTGCCATGGCAACCAGAGTTCTGCATGGAATGGAATTCTTTGAACAACTTTGTTTAGGCTTCACACAAGGAACATCCCTGTGAAGTTTCATTATGATCTGCCTTATGGTTTCAGAGGAGATATCGTTTGAAAAGTGTGAACGGACAACGTACGACGGACGACGGACGACAGACGACGGACGGAGAGTGATCCTAATAGCTCACCCTGAGCATATGCTCAGGTGAGCTAAAAATGAGAGGGTACCTGTGATATAAAAATTCAAAAGCCGTGCCGCTGCAAAACAGATGGGTAGGGTGTGTTTATGAATTTTACATTTATTTTTGACAATTTACTGCCATTTGCCCAAAGATGATATGTTAATGAACATATTATTTTAGTTATGTATGATGTATATAATCAAAGTATGATAAACAAGATCAACAAGGAAAGGCGGCGTTCAATAAACGCAAGCCACAGGTTCATTATAGCCCAAAAAATATGTCGAGGTGATGGGCAAGGCAAGACATGTCGATTTTTTGGAGCTTAAATTGTGAAGTTGCTGTTCATGAAAAACGGACACATGGCAAATCAGCACATAAATAAAACATTCTAGTGTTCCGTTTATACATATTTTCAACGTGTCATACCTCCTTTCCTGATAACAATGAAATTTAACTGGATTGTCATCCATCGCTGGTTTTTTTAGCAGAGAATGACCGGTGCTTATGCAAAGAGGGTACCGTTTGAGCAGGTTTCGCAAAGAGGGTACCGATATGGATATGCACCGTGGTTACACTAAAGAGCAATACTCGTGACACCGGCGAGCAACTCCAACGCAATACTCTATTTTCAGAATGCGCTGTCATCTGAGATTATATTGTTGATTGAGCATTTACAACATAAACATTATCATCGTTATCACAGTTCACTAGGTTCAAGTATTTCCTTTTAAGGAAGTAATGTAACAAAAACTGGGGTCAAAATTGTGCTCGCCCCATTGGGTCATTTATTTTCTTACAAATATGTATATAGTAAATACCAAAAAAAAACTTCTTAAAACATAAAGAGCTAGAGCTTTTAGCATGAAACATCTTATAGTGGATGTCTACCAAGTTCTTTTTTTAAACAAAAGCCTTGGGGTCAAAATTGGTCCTGCCCTAGGGGTCAATGGTTTTTCTTATATGTCTATAGTTAAAAAATCTTCTTAAAAGCCAAAGAGCTAAATCTTAGATACAAATGTATTTAGTATGAAAACATCTTCTTGTTTGTGTCTACTATGTTTGTCCAAGAAAAAGCCATCGGGTCAAAACCGGCCCGGCACCACTGCGTCATTGATTATCCTTACATGTATATAGAAGAAAAAAAGGATATTCTTTTATAAAACTGCAGAGGCTTTAGCTGTTTTAACTGATGTTTGTCCAAGTAATTTCACGGACGACTTCGACCCTGGAGCAGTCCGGATGTGAAAGTAGTTCACAGGAGTTTAAAATAGAAGGATCTTATTAACACTCTAGGGACAACTGTTTTTATCAAATTTCAAATACCCAGGAAAATGGTCAATAAAGTTGTTTTGATGATTTCTTGCACAATTTTAAATATAGGTCGCCTAGGGTCAAAAAAAGTCTTATAGCCCAAACATGGACAAATCTTGATACACACTTTAGGAGATTGTTTCAAGCTCAAGTTTGAATACGAGTTAATATACGGGGTCAATTACTAGGTAACAGAGCCCAAATATGCTTCTAGAGCAAACATTTTCAGTCCAAATATACTGAAAAATTGTAAGAAGGTTATGTTGCTGATTTTAAGCTCAAGTTTGAACATGGGTCATACCTCGGCGAAATTCATGGTCATTTAACAATGAACTACCATGAACTACAATGGTATTTCATGGTCCTGTAACCATAAACTACCATAGTAGACCATGTTTTGTTAAGTGGCACCACATCTTTCAATAGTCACCGAACCATGGTTGCTAACACCATAGTCTACCATTAAATAACATTGTAGATCATGTGTATATTTTGCTTGTGTTTGCATCTTTATCAGTGTTTAATCCATATTGTTTGCGAAATCCATTTGTGAAATATTAAAACTGGATGTTAGGAAACATGTAAGCAAAGTCTGAGCGATTAATTCCATTGTTTAAACACTTTAAAGGACTTATATATTGCTGTTGACACAATCAAACATGGATTTGGACGCCATGTTTGTCTGTTGCATTGTGGTATGATTTACCTCCGATTTGAAGAGTTTTCAAATTATAAGGCTTAAGCTACTGTTAAATATAATGAAACTTAGGGCCATTGGTTCAAACCCCAGAAGGGTCAACATTTTTTTCTTTTGTTCTTTTAAAGTTTTTTATGTAACTTTCATATCCCTTTTAGGAAGAAAAAAGTATTTCATACTTTTTATTTAATTCATATAGGTATTTATTGACATAGAAATTATGTACACCATGTTATTTCATGGTCATTTACTGTATAATGCTTTTTACAATGGACTGTAATTTTGTTACATGGTAGACCATGGGCTTTTTTTAATGATTGCTTATTGATATGCAGAATGACCATGCAATAACCTGTTCATACTCAGCACTTAGACCATGAGGTGACCACGGAATTTTATGGTTTTTCACTGACGACCAAGAAATTACATGTTCAAAGCAAACTGTAAAGACTTATTTTCAGTGTTCCGTTAAATAGTACATACAAATTATTAACCGTACAGATATCCACCATTATTTTATGGTTGTCTGATAATTTAGCATATTTTTTTCTGCTCTAAATTGTTTACGGTATCATTTTAAGTATTACAAAAAAAACATGTTACCTCGTGAAATATGTAATATAAATCATTCCTAGTAATTTAAAGACCAAACAATGCATATGCTTTGGACGAGGTTTAGAGTGTTCTATGTGTCTGTATCTCAATACAGAGGTCATGAGTTCGAGTCCTACTTGGGACACGACCATATTCCTCATTTAGTATTCAGAAAGCTAACTCGAAATAACCTTCAAACCTCAAACACAATTTTACTTTAATACGTATATTTAAATTAAACTAAAGACAATGTTCTAAGGTAATGTATGCAATCTTAAAACTGTTTGTAAGTAAACCGCAGAACCAAGCCTGCAACATTTTCAATTTTGCCGTGTTGGACTTTCTTTGGGGATTCTAAAAGAGCAAAACATTAACAGTCAAAGTACAAGTTATGTATAAACAAGTGTTATGACCCCTGTTGGCCGACTTAGAGATAATATTACATATTGAAAAAGGGGAAACGCAGGTAATTTTATAATAGACATTATTGAATATGGCTATAAGTTGCCCTTTAAAGTAAATCCTGAAAAAGCACATTTAAAAACAACAAGATCGCTAGAGAAAATGCTCAGATTGTAACATCTGAGATAAATAAAATATGATAAAGTATGATAAACACGATCAACATGGAAAGGCGGCGTTCAATGAACGCAACCCCTATATGATCCAGCAACAAGAACCAGTGGCAAGGAGCCCAGGCGGACCTCTACAAAATCAGGGCAGGGCAAAGACAGAGCACGGCCAGGTTAATCATTAAATGATAAATAAATTGTAACTGATTAGAAATTCAAAGAAAAGAATAATAGGCCCACAAAGGGGAGGGGGAAGGGGGGGGGGGTTAATCAAAGAAATAAAAACTACAGTAAATGGGGAAGATACTTACCGTAGACGAGAAAACAACAATGGATACAAGCAAAAGTGTTGCAAAAGTGTTGCTGTTGCAAAAAGGTTGCATATCTGTGGCGAAAAAGGTTCCACATGTTGTTATTTCATTAGCAGTAGCATTTAGCAGGTCAGGTAAAAACAATCTGGAAACAAAGTGATCCCTCGGAAGCATTAATCACAACAAAATTACATAAGAATTGCAGACTCGGTTTGATTGAGTTTGTACATGTGGAATAATGAATAAGTGCAACATCCCTCACACCCCACGCGTACCGCTTGTGGGTGAACCGCGTTTGGTATTAGACTGCAGGCATATAAATATGTCATTGTTTAGATATAAATGTACTTTTGACGATCAGTCGGTTGCTAAGCAGCTGATTAAAAAAAGACATTTGTTTTATTTTCGTTCGATTTAAAGAGCGCCTATCACCATTTAATGATACTTGATTCTCATCGTACCTTTTTAGGTTTCGAGTGGGATGGAAAGTTTTATGTTTTCCACGTTTTACCATTTGGTATTTCTGCAGCAGGTTACATATTCACGAATGTGATGAGAGCTATTGTGAAACACTGGCGTTCCAAAGGACAAAATATTATAGTTTTTCTTGACGATGGTCTGGGTGGAGACGTGACATTTGATAAAGGTTTGTCTTTCAGTAAATTCATTAAAGCTGATTTACAGCTGTTCGGTTTTCTTTTAGCAGAAGATAATTATCCCCCGCCCAAAAGGCGGCGGGGGATATAGAAATAGTCTCCGTCCGTCCGACCTTCCGTCCTTCCGTCCGATATTTTTGTCCGGAGCATATCTCTAAAAGTATTTGAGTTATCAACTTGAAACTTCATAGGTAGATAGACCTCATTGAGGAGGAGTGCAGTGCACAAGAATAATAACTCTACCTTGCATGATTTTTGAGTTATTGCCCTTTGTTATTCTTCAAAATTGATTTTTGTCCAGAACATAACTCCAAAAGCCCTTGAGATATCAACATGAAACTTCAAAGGTGCATAGATCTCACTCAGGAGGTGTTCAGTGCACAAGAATGATAACTCTACCTTTCATAATTTTTGAGTTATTGCCCTTTGTTATTTTTCAAACTTAATTTTTCACCTGAGTGGAGCATAACTCAAAAGTGTTTGAGATATCAACATGAAATGTCATAGGTGAATACATCTTATTGAGGAGGAATGTTGTGCGCAAGAATGATAACTCTTCCCTGTACAATTTTTGAGTTATTGCCCTTTGTTCTTTTTCATACTATTTTGTCCAGAGCTTATCTCAAAAAGTATTTGAGGTATCAACTTGAAACTTCAAAGGTGGATGGATCTCATTGAGGAGGAGTGCAGTGCTTAAGAATGATAACTCTACCCTGCATTATTTTTGAGTTATTGCCCTTAATTATTTTTCAAAATTAATTTTTGTCCAGAGCATAATTCAAAAAGCCTTTAAGATATCAAAATGAAACTTCATAGGTGCATAGATCTCACTCAGGAGGTGTGCACTGCACAAGAATGACTCTACCTTTTATGATTTTTGAGTTATTGCCCTTTGTTATTTTTCATACATAATTTTTCACCCGAATGGAGCATAGCTCAAAAGTGTTTGAGATGTCAACATGAAAAGTCATAGGTGGATAGATTTTATTGAGGAGGAATGCTGTGCAAAAGAATGATAACTCTTCCCTATACAATTTTTTGAGTTATTGCCCTTTGTTCTTTTTCATACTATTTTGTCCTGAGCTTATAACAAAAAGTATTTGAGGTATCAACTTGAAACTTCATAGGTGGATAGACTTCATTGAGGAGGAGTGCAGTGCTTAAGAATGATAACTCTACCTTGCATGATTTTTTAGTAAATGCCCTTTGTTATTTTTCAAAATTAATTTTTGTCCAGAGCATAATTCAAAAAGCCTTTGAGATATCAAAATGAAACTTCATAGGTGCATCGATCTCACTCAGGAGGTGTGCACTGCACAAGAATGACTCTACCTTTGATAATTTTTGAGTTATTGCCCTTTGTTCTTTTTCATACTATTTTGTCCTGAGCTTATAACAAAAAGTATTTGAGGTATCAACTTGAATCTTCATAGGTGGATGGATCTCATTGAGGAAGAGTGCAGTGCACAAGAATTGCGATATCATTATGAAACTTCATAGGTGCATAGATCTAACTCAGGAGGTGTGCAGTGCACAAGAATGATAACTCTACCTTTTATAATTTTGAGTTATTGCCCTTTGTTATTTTTCATACTCAATTTTTCAATTCAATTTTTTTTCTCAAAAAGTATTTGAGGTATCAACTTGAAACTTCATAGGTGGGGAGGGATGCAGCACACAAGAATGATAACCTACCCTGCATTATTTTTCAGTTATTGCCCTTTGTTATTTTCAGCCATCAGTATTCACATAGGTTTCAAATCTGTAATCACTATAGACCCTTTCATTTAAGCGATAATAGTCATGGAAGAGTTACTTCCCTTACCGGATGTGACGTTAATGGGGGATACAACTATTCATGCCGCATAGAAAATGAGCTTATAGAAAAGTTAAATGCATACATACTGATCGTTCATTTATGATTATAACATGTAAAATTTTACGCATGCATAAATTCAAAATCAAGACAATAGAAAAAAAGAAGCAAAGATTGTGATTAGTTCTCTCTACCACGGATTTATAAATCCGTGTCGCTACGGAGTGAAACAGCAAAATTTCAAAGCGAATATATTTATTAGATCTAGATTTTCTCAAATGCCAGGATAAAAAGCTAGTAATAAAATCAAATTGTAATATTTTAATAACATCCATACACACTGAAATTGCCTATTATAAATTTAAATGGCCATTTTCTAGTTTTCTGTGTTATTTTCTGCCATTTAGAAAATTCCGGCGTATTTGCGACAAACCTGAAAATAATATTGCCGATGTCTTTTAATGATTGTTTTTCAAGCTTTAAAAGGACAATAAAAGAATGCCTTCTGTCAATACTTACTGATTCTTTTTCATTATGCCGTATAAAAAAATTAATATTGCAAAGAAGCAGTGAAGGATATAATTTTATAAATTTTCCGGAAAGAACGAATACCATGTGACATTGACTTTTTATAATTTTAGATTCGCAACAGACGATGAAAAGATAATTTTGATATTAAAAATCTATTCTTTAAAGACCTTTTCCCAGTTACTTATTTCATAGATAAATAGATGTGTATACATAAGGGCCACTGGGCCGTAACATATTAATTAACAGGGTACATAATTATGTTGTATATACAAGCGGCACTTGGTTGTGATATCATAAATCACCAGGGTGCATTTTTAGAGTCATAACATTACATCAGATTGCGTCACTTTTGTTAGTTGTCAAAATATTTATGGTTAGAATTTTGTTATGGATCATCCTAGGGACTTTATTGGTCATGCCTTACTGATTTGATACTGAACCAGAGTCCTACCAATTGTCAAAAATACGTAAAATTATAATTCAGTTAATAACGAATTTCTGTGAACGAGTTTCAAAACTTCTTTTTGTTGTTTTTTTGTGATTTTTTTAAATATATGATAAGCAGAGTATGAATTAAGTATCAAGTTGAAAATATTACATTTCCAGCTAAAATATATTGGTGTGATGTACGATTTTTTGAGAGTGTAATTTTTGCCGACAAAAATAGTATACAGTCATGTACATTCAAAAGAATTTTTACTTTTTATGCCTTTACATTGTTTTTGAAATTACATAGATTTATATTGATTTCTTTTCTTTGTCTTAGTAATTATGCTAAAATCAAAATGATTTTTAATAAACCAGTATGTTGCAATTAATTATTACGCAGCCGTTTTTCGAAACTTCAGAATCCTTACATTTTTACAACTCAAAATATCTTTTTGGTATTGTATATTAGCAGAGACATAAATACATTATCAATATGCCTAGTATAAGCAAGTTAGTACGATTTAAATGCCTGGTCAGATTTTCATTATTAAGAATCTAACGAAAATGGTAATCATGATCAGTTACCCAGGAATATGGTCTACTATTAAAACAAATCGTTAACCATATTATATAGTAAACATATTTATTTATTTCACCATCCTTTTTATGCAATATCTTATTCAATTACACAAAATTTTGGCAATTTCAATCTGCAAATCTTAAAAGAGAAAGGATTAATCGTATCGGCATTGTTCACCGTATCCCCAATGACGTCATCCAAGGGCGACAACTTGAATACGGTCTTAAATGAAAAGGTCTATAGCCATCAGTCTATAGACCTCTTAAAATGGAATTATTCTGCTCTGCTACATATACATTCTTCCAAAGAGCAAACACATTCGGCGGGGGATGGCCATGTTGACATGGCTCTTGTTAGTCCCCTACCGGTTTACCGGAGGGGACTTTAGGTTTACCCTCCGTCCGTCTGTCCGTCTGTCCGTCCGTCTGTCCGTCCGTCCGTCTGTCTGTCAGTCCGTCAGTCCGTCCGTCCACAAAACTGGATCCCGCGATAACTTGAAAAGTACTGAAAATATTTTTATGAAACTTGATATATGGATAGATGGCAGTATGGAGATTATGCACGTCTTTTTCTTTTCTTCCTATGTTGAAAATTCTGGTTGCTATGGCAACAAATAGGCTGAAAATATGGTAAATTTTACACATAAACTGGATCCAATGATAACGCAAAAAGTACTGGAAATATTTTTATGAAATTTGATATATGGATAGATGGCAGTATGGAGATTATGCACGTCTTTTTTCCTTTCTTCCTATGTTGAAAATTCTGGTTGCTATGGCAACAAATAGACTGAAAATATGGCAATTTTTACACATAAACTGGATCCAGTGTTAACGCAAAAAGTAATAGAAATATTTTTATGAAACTTGTAATATGTGTAGATGGCAGTCTGGAGATTATACACGTCTTTTTTTTTCTTCCTATGTTGAAAATTCTGGTTGCTATGGCAACACATAGACTGAAAATATGGCAAATTTTACACATAAACTGAATCCAGTGATAACTCAAAAAGTACTGGAAATATTTTTATGAAACTTGACATATGGGTAGATGGCAGTCTTGAGATTATGCATGTCTTATCTGTTCTTCTTATTTTGAAAAAATAGTGGTTGCCTTGGCAACAAATAGGCTTAAAACATGGCAAATATAACAATATTTGTGATTAGTCAAAAAGTGCTGAAACTTTTTATGAAATTGCATCTTTAATTCCAGAGTTATCTCCTCTTTAAGAATTTTGCTTTTTAAAATGTTATATTTTGGTAACGGGGATGTTTCAAATATTAACTTTAGAGTGTCCTTCAGTCCGTCTGTCTGTCTGTTCATAAAAACTTTTTCCTGTGATCACTTTTAAAGAACATTTCCAACAAATTTACTTAAAATAGAGAAAAATTTACACATTAGTGAATGGCCAATGACCCTTCAGAATGCTGATGGGGTTCTATCCGGTAGGGGACTTATAGATTGCTTGCAATACTATGATAATTGCTTGTTCTATTTGGTATCCAACACAAGTCATTGTTGGTTGGGATACGTGTAGAATACCATATCAGGTGTGTTATCTGTAACAGAAGAACGCATACTTCGTTTTGAAAGGTTAGTAGTTTGGATAATCGGGCAGAACGCTGATTAAGGTAAGAAAATTAGCTTGTTTGGTCGGACAGTAATCTGTTGATGTCGATGAAATGTGTGATATGTTCAGTTGTAAGCCTACGGTCACATGCTATGTATGCATGCATTAATCAAAGAGCAAGCTTGGATGCTCCGGTCATTGTGACTTTAGAAGCATTATCTGAAATGATTTTCTGGAAGGAAAACATAACAGATTTGAATTACTGTCTTATTGAAAATGTCAGTTGTGACAGTGTAGATTTTAGTGACTGTGGTAGCAGTAATATTTGTACTGTATTTAGCGATGGCAGTGGTCTTGGTTACGGAGGTTACGTTGAGGGTGCGGCTGGAAGTGACGTCATAGGAAGTTGGTCTGAAAATGAGACTTGTCTTAGTTCTACTTGGAGGGAACTCGAGGCTGTACATAGGGTTATTCTGAGTAAAATAGAATGACTGGAAGGGCAACAGGTTACGTGGAAATCCTACAATAGAAATGTGTCGATTATTTTAATAAGCCATATCTTCAGAAAATTGCTTTAAATGTTGATGATATATGTAGGCAGAATAGTATGAAAATAGAAGCATTGTGGGTGCCTAGATCAGGAAATGTTGACTCAGATTATTTGATCAAATGTTACGATAGTGATGAGTGGTCTGTACAAGACTCGGTTTTCCGTAAACTCGGAAATATGTGGGGTAAGCATAGTATTGATCGCTTTGCCTATAGTTACAACACAAAATGTCAAAATTTCAATTCTAGATTTTGGTGTCCATGTACTAACGGAGTGGATGCTTTCAGGCAAGTTTGGTCAGGACATATAAATTGGCGGCTCGTGTCACCCCCTAGGCTTGTAAGTTAATGTATTAAAAAGCAATAGGAGACAAGTGCGTTTGTACCCTGGCAGTGCCAATTTCGAGATTGGCATGATTTTGGCCTTTTATCTTTCCAGAAAATCAAGCGTTTTACATTAAAGATTTGTTTCAATTTCAGCCAGGTGTTTTGACAAGAATATTTCATATTTCAAGAAGTGGGATAAGTTCTTTTTTTAGAAGGGAGGCAATTCTTTACCAGCGTCTCCTATTCACGTCGCATTATACATTACGTATCTACTACAAAAACGTTTTTCTGATCATGCTATTTCAGCAATTGTGTATAGATTTAAATGTGCGCATGGTTTAAAAGGACTTCCGGATCCTATTGAACAAATCTCTAAAAAAGCCTCTGTCTACACAGACATTGATAAACGTTTGTTCTGAATATTCAGAATCTTCAGACATTTTAGTTGTCAGAGATTTGTCTATGATTTTATTAGGTTTCGCGGGCTTTTTGAGATATGATGAATTGAGTTCACTCAGGTGTAACGATATTGTTTTTCATGATGACCATTTTTGTCTAAAAATTAGGAAAAGTAAGACCGTCCAATACGGATTAGGAAATGAAATAGTTATAAGTAAAGGAATGTCTGTTGCTTGTCCTTATAAAGTGTTAAGGCGTTATTTAACTTTGTCGAGTCAGACTATATTTGATAGCAATTACTTATTCAGGCCATGTTTTAGATCAAATTCTACTTGTTAATTTACAAAGACAAACCGTTAAGTCACTCAATGGCTAAGGAATGTATTATAGGTAGATTGCGTCCATTTACGGGTGAATTGAACATAGGTCTACATTCACTACGGTTTGGTGAGGCAACCACAACTGCCAGTTCCGGAGTTAATGATAGATGTTGGGCACGTCATAGTCGGTGGAAGTCCGACATTAGTAATAACCGTTATGTTGCAGATTCTTTGTCAAGAAGACTTGTAGTGTCTCATAAATTGAGTTTGTAATTAATATACTACTATACAATATCGGCTATGCTCAAGCCCTAACTTTTTATTGTCTGCATGCTCGTCCGGCGAACGCATTTATGAGTTGTTTTTATTTGTTTATTTCTAAAGATGGCAGACTGCCTGTTTTTTGGTGCACGTTACAATAAGTATAGTTAAGACTGAAATTTTCGCGCGTTTCGCTAGTAAAGCGCGAAAATATTGTCTTTACGTTGCGTTTTTTTGTTAGAAGTATATTTTAGCGTATTGCACGGGAAAATCGTGGGTGTATTTTATTTTTGGGATGTTTATCGAAAGGCGAATCAATTCACCGGACACCCTCATTTAGTCAAGACGTACAAAACTAAATTTTCGTTTAAGTTTTTCTTTAAAGTGACTCCACTGATGTTCAAAGGCCTAAACACATTACATTTGAATTTCTTACATAAATGAGCTGGGGCACTTTAAACAGTAATATATGCAAAGATACTTATAAAAAATACTTTGAAATAAATTGAAAATTGTTTTTTAATGCTTTTCTTTTCCCAATTTTAGTGAAGAGCGTTTAAACGCTTTTCATTTTGGCTCATTGTTTTACAATTTGAATAATTATTCTGGAAAAACAAAGTGCGCGGAAGATCTGAAATTTGGCGAAAGATTAGTGGTGTTAACCTTCATCAAGTGGTACATTATCATGGAAAAATATTTTCAGACCTATCGTGTCAAAAAACGTCAGTGGAGTTCCTTTAACATTTCACTGGGAATTTTCACTATTCAATATTCTGTTAGTTTAAAATTTGGTCATTTTCTGTGTATAATATCGTATGTCCAGGCTGAATCATATGAGGTACGTCATTAAGCGATCTTGAATTTTATTGTAACGTACACAGGTTTTCAGAGTATTCTAAAGAGATCTCTGTATTTTTCCTGACCGGCTTGTTCTCGCTCAGCACGACCGAGCGATAGACATATATTTACATTTGTATTTTACAAAACAATGATAGTTAGTCGTAAGACGTATGGTATTATGCATATTATATATTTATATATTGACTGGATTTCTGGATTTACAAGAGACCTCATGGATTTTGGCAATCGATTGTTACAGCGTATACTGCATTAGAAATTTTATATTTGACTATTACAATTAGTTAAATATATATTTTTCTTTTATGGATTGTGCAATGTTATTATACTATAACCTACTTCTGTCATGTTATGTTAACTATAGCTACGTGGTCAAACAATACCTGCTCGTCCGGCAAATGCATTTATGAGTTGTTTTTATTCATTTATTTTTAAAGATGGTAGACTGGTTGATTTTTGGTGCACATAGTTAAGACACTGACGTATACAAATAGTCAATAATTTCCTGCATATGGAAATAATAAGTACGATACCTTTATCCTGGCTATAATGCAATGCATTGAACAATGAAAAGGTTTAAACAAATCCACTTTTTTATTTCCATTCTATCTATTAATAATCGCATTACATATAAATATAATATCCAGAAGAAATGACATTTTTTCGTACATTACGTGTAGATATAGCGTCAGTAAAAAACGCAGCCGTAAACATGCAAAAAATAATGAGTAAATACAACCAAAAAGTGGGTGAATTTATCTTTCCTGAATATTTCTATTCAAGTTCAAAAAATTAAATTTGATCTGCTTAATACGAAACTTATACCAATAACATCATGTCTGATGTATTAGAAGCTTATTTTAAAGAGAATAACGCTTTATTTTTGTCGTGAATCATATCAAAAATATGTTGACAATACAAAATCACATATCATAAAAAGTAAGCAAGGGCATGCAATCTATTGAATCAATTTTAACAATTCATCAACAAATTAATGTATTATCTAAACTGAATTTCACACATAAAACCCGAAAAAATGATTTTAAATGTATTTGTGTCACGGATATAACTTTACTGTTTTTGTTTCGCTACTTCAATATCAAAATAAAACGATCATAACATAATCATATATTTTTCTATGAAATATTAAAAGCATCAAAATTTTATTTATACAATCTTTATATAAGGTAAATTCATTGGAAACATTATTGGTAAAACAGTTTTGCGAATATA
The DNA here is from genome assembly GCF_026571515.1 of Ruditapes philippinarum. Taxonomy (NCBI): domain Eukaryota; kingdom Metazoa; phylum Mollusca; class Bivalvia; order Venerida; family Veneridae; genus Ruditapes; species Ruditapes philippinarum. Next base: position 7,724 of record NW_026859541.1, on the reverse strand, counting down.
TCGGTACCGTATTTTGTCTAAGGTTATTACTGACCGGGTCCCGTGAATCAATGGGTGGAGCGATCCCTTTCCTGGCTTAATGTTAATTATCCGAGCTATCATTTTCTTCTTTAACTTTTTATTGCCAAAAGGAAACTTAAGGCGTTTTTGTATGGATGTCAAAATACTGCTTTGTCTTTATAACAAATAATTTCACAATTACTGCTACCATCTTTAGGTTACAAGCATCTAACTTATTTTTAAAAACATAATCATTTAATCGCTATAATACTCATGTATTTATTGGTACTATTTCAGCATCTAATTCCAAATCTGAACACAAGGTTAGTTCATGTTAGTTTTTTTATCTAAAATTCAAACATAATTTAAGAACATGTTTAACTTGTGCTGTTATCTTCTTAAAATCAATAAAACTTTTTAAATCATTTTCTTGTCTGACATCATTCTGGGATTTTAAATCTGCTATTTTTAGTTTGTTTGCTGTAGGTGTCGCCAGGTCGAGTTAAGGAGATCAAAAAAATAATGTAAACAAAAAATTGATATCCCACTTTCCTTTTCATTCTGAGTACGAATTGAAAATAACCCAAACTAAGTTAACATATTAACGATTGCTTATCCAGATAAACCTTAATAAACGGATGATGTGGGTTTAAATTTACATATGCTATATATACTCGCGCAATAATCCCAACAAATCATACAAAGTCTGCTGCATTATGAGTCACGTAAATTTGGTTAGTTTACAATTAAACTGTCAACAACAACGACGCAATAAAATATATATACTTTAAACTGATTTTCTGATAAAGATAGATAAAGAAAAGATATAGATCTATCTGATACAAAGGTAAATATACTATCTTCATTTATTCGATTTCGTATTAATGCTTTTATTAAACACGATTTTATTTTCTAAAGCATTCTAACGTGACGTATGATTTATATTAAAGAATGAAATGACATGGGAAGATAAGTTAAGGGTTATTCATTCTTTTAATGTTTTACCAAGATATGCTGATAAGCATCCTCTGATTCTTACATAATTGAATCAGTTAATACTATGTTTCTTTTCTTAAAAAATGGTTTCATTGGATTTAATATTATTAATCAGTAACATTATATTTATTCATTGTTCGTGCGTACGTGCATTTCCTTCATTCCTTTATTCATTCACGCCTCGTTCGTTCGTTCGTTCGTTCGTTCATTTCTTCCTTCGTTCATTCATTCGTTCGTTAATTCCTTCGTTCGTTCGTTCGTTCTTTCGTTCGTTCGTTCGTTCGCTCCTTCCTTCCTAAAAACATATTAAGATCTGTCTATTTTCATACAAAAGAACAATAATTTGCCTTTATACTTACATAACATTTTACATCCAATCAATGCATAAACAATTAAAAAAGCGAGGGCTTTTTATATGTCTTGGATTATTCATTTAAAAAAGTTGATTTGAAAATATTCATGGTAGTCTGCCCATTATATGTACAATGAATGAAGTGTTTCTATTTTTTCAATTAATATCAATTCTTTAACATTGTTTATTTCTTGTGATATCTAAAGGACGGTTTTAATTCAGTTTACCATACTATTATCATGGTTACTGGTAAACCAAGAAACGATTTGAGGAAGTATTACGACTGAATAGTTGAATGGTTGAATGAGCTAATTGAAAAAAAAAAGATTTATTGATTGAACTTTTCCGCTTTTACGTTTGATAAACCACTTGTACCGCTATGAATAAACAATTCCGTACTTATGTCATGCATAAAAGTTTATAGTGAGTATAAATAGGCCATGATGTAATTATTTGAATGAATTTAAGTATTTTTAGAAATTTCAAATATCTTACCGTATATACATATTATTCAAATGTATTGTGTTCCTATTCAATGATGGCTGTTTTTTGTCTTCCAAAATTTTCTTTTGTATTTTAATAGTTTCATTAGATTTCAAACACAGAAATGTCTACTGAAGATGACTATACCCTTGAAATAGATACATCTATACATGTGTCAGATCTTGAGGTTGGAGATATTCTAGAATTTGAAAGGCAATTAGGACCATTTACATATTTTCATTGTGGAAATTATGCAGGTATTATTTTATTAAAAAATAAATTAATACTTTAAGTAAAAATTATAGAAAAAATAAATTGAATGAGTACGCCGACTAAGTAAATAAGAGGCGCCTCTAAGCTAGTATCAACAATTTGTCTTGCTATTTGAAGGAAAAATGTTTCAGCTGTAAACAAACATTTTGTATTTGGTTGGAGACAATGAAAAAGTACTATTTACAAAAATTCCTGTTTTTTAGGAAATAACATGATTATTCATAAAGGAACGGCTCCTTGGGTAGATAGTGTTCAAGTTTTCCATGCGAAATGGAACAATGACATAGGATATCGAATTGATTCTCTTCAAGACGTTGCACGTGGTTCAAAAGTATATAGAAATAATATGTTAGACGATACTATCAGGTAAATGTGGTTAAGCTTATTTGTTTCTTTATTTTTTGAAACAAAATCACGTAATATTTGTTTTTTACGATTATATCTTTTTATAGAATTGGCTAACATTTCCCTCCGATGTGTCACAAAAACAACAACAACTTCAAACAGATGTATCAAATCTAAATTGGTTCATTAACATAACCGGGTGTTTCTTTTTATTAGTTAATAATGTTATATAAAAATATTTTAGTCCTTCAAAAGAACAACCGATGCTCCGAGCAAAGGCTATGTACGGTGAAGGCGATTACGATATCTTGTACAAAAATTGTCAACATTTTTGTACAAAAATGAGGTATGACATCGCATTTAGTAGACAGGTACGTGATCAATAACTTTTAAGATTATTCGACTATAATGGCAAATGAATTAAAAACCTTGAACAAATCACTTAAAGCGACATAAAGACGCATGCACAGAGAAACACACATATTGCTGACAAAAAAAAAAAATGCGAGAGTATTTAAGTATTAAGTATTTAAGTATGTAATACAATATTTGCAATAATTTTACAAATATCTGCAATTGTCTAAGTCAACCCTTCGGAAAAATGTCCTTTTAAGGTTTTCGACAATTAATGCTTCAGCATAGTCTTCCATACCTTTCAATAACTTGAAAATGACAGACACAAGTCCATTTCTACTACATTAGCTACTTTGTACTAAAGAGTCATGGTGCCAATTTAACATGTTCTATAAAAGAGATAACTCCTACGAAGGAAATAAAAAAAACTAATTAGGAGTTCCTAACTCCTACTAAGGACTTTACAACTCCAACGTAGGAGATAAAAAAATATTCCTAATTAGGAGCGTTTTACTCCTACGTAGGACTTTACAACTCCTACGTAGGAGATAAAAAAGTCTAATTAGGAGTTATAACTCCTATATAGGACTTTATTACTCCTGTATAGGAGTTTATAACTCCTACGTGGGACTTTATCACTTCCCCGTAGGAGATAAAAAAAAACCTAATTCGGAGTTTAAAACTCCTACGTAGGACTTTTTGACTCCTATGTAAGAGATAAAATTACCTAATTTAAGTTTATTACCACTACGTAGGCTGCTACCTAGGATTTTATAGCATACAGAATGCTTCGTAGATCTCATTATTTCGGACCAGTTTATCTGCGGAAGAACAAAATATTTAAAACCTCCCCCCCCCACTTCCCCAGAAGTTTCAAATCCTAATTTCTGAAGTGTGAAGTGTCTTGGGACGAAGTGTCTGTAATCATTTGCGATATATCCCAAAAATTGCTTCACAGCATTTTGAAAATTCTACTCGACAGCAAGCATTTAAGTGTCTAAAATATGAATATATCAAAAATTTTAAAAAGCCATAAAGATTTAATTTTCCATGCGAACAAGCTGAACAAAACGAGCAAGTTATCCAATTTGGCCTTTTCGAATGGTTACATCCTTGTAGGGGGCAGGGGAGTGAAGTGTCTTGTTCAAGCTCCGGAAAATACAATTTACAAAGCATGCATGCATAAGTTTAAAAATAAATTACATTTTAGTTTGAACAAAGTTAATCCATACATTTTTTGTATAATCAATATAACTTTAATATATAGAAAATGACATCTTTAGCGCGTTCGATTTTCGGAACTAGTTTTATTGCTCAACAATATATTATTAAGATGTGGTTATTTTGCTCAAAATCATCTCTGGCTACAGAATAAGGATATTTACTAAAGCAGCTTACCACAATAACAATTTGACACATATGATTTATTTTCCTACATAATATGCTATCCTTAATTATGCTCTAACATACATGTCCGGTGCACTCTGTGCTTTCAGCACTTTATATGTATCCTACGTAGGAGTTTTAAAGACCTAATAAGGCTTTTTATCTCCTACATGTCCTACGTAGGAGTTATTTTTCTTATAGAACATGTTAAATTGGCACTGGGGCACTTCAGTACCTTTGTGTGCGGAAAAGTGGTCATGCAGAAAATACAATACTATCCTCTCGAATGACGAGCTTTATATAAGTGTGTGTTTTTTTTCAAATATTTTATTATAATTTGATGTGAACAAACGACCTTTAGAAGCAGCAATTTGGACAACAATGCCAAGGGTATTTCAAATAAGTACATGTAAACAATTTTCTTGATACTTGTAAATGGCTTGGCAATGGCTTTGCCAAAATCTTCTTGTTACCTCTGTAAAATGGCGTAAACTAGTGAAACTAGTAAAAACGGTGGCATTAATACCACGGGCACTTTAGTTACCATCAAATATACAATTGAAATTATAGAGATTTGTATCATAATTATGTGTAACCTTTCAGGCTGACAGTTTAACAAGCGGATATTTCTTAACAACTGTACAACAGTATCGTTCAAAGAGAATGGTCCAAGTTGTATTCGATGATTACGATTCAAATATCGCTGGTAATAATTTGACAAGCACATCTATAAGTGTGAAACACAAGGATAAGGACAGTATGCTTAAGCTTGCACACCATTCCAAGAATATGACCGATGATCAGAATACAATAAATTATTCAAGCAGATTTGAATGTGAGCTAAATAATACAGCGACTATAGTCGATAATAGTATTCATGGCAGCATAAACTACACATTTAGTGATACTGATATTTGTCAACCAAATGCATACCAATATGAAAGTCAGATGCAAAACGCAGCATCCATATTCAATAATTACATTAATTTCACTACAGTCGATACATTTGGAGGAACCCATACATTAACAGGAAGAAATGAAACAATTTTTGATTATGAAAAAGATGAACTAAGTTTCGGTTCGTGTTTCGAGTGGTTGAAGAATAATTCAATGCTTGTTATAATCATTTTGATCCTGTTTATTGTCATATTAATATTAATATTGTTCGTTCTCATTTTTTTAATAATTTTATATCGTGCAAATCATATGGAAAGGTCAAAGAATGCTAAAAACAAAAGAACCGAACAAAATACATGTACTTGATAAGCCTATTTTATAGAGAACAAAATATGAATAAACGGATAAAAACACGCCAGTATAAAACGTTATTGCTCGTTTTTTAATTTATAAGAGATGTAATCTGACCTCTCAACAGTGATGAGAATGGTTGATGTGGCATCCATTTTTGCGTATTAAGTTAAAATTATTGAATGAAATTATTAGAACAAGTTATTCGGCTTTCCTTTAACAAAAATTTAACATCGAGGGTGAATAAATCGGCTAAAGGAAAAATGGGAAAATATCATTTATGTAATATATAACACAGCATCACCAATAAAGCACTATGATATGATAGAGTGAACCGACCGTGTACCAAAACTCTGCTGCTCCTTTAACTTCGGAAAAAACCTCATCGATTATTCCTAGCAAAAGTGGAATAGCCATGTTGCTATTGATAGCAGAGGCAACTCAACCAATTAGAAATTCTTACTTCCCCACTATTTGAAAGTGCGTAAAACATTAAGAAACCGTATTCTTTATACGATAAATGCAAAAATACCGTATCAAATTAATACTTTAATGCAAATTCCTGTGAACGTTGCCTTTGCCTTGTTGATCTTGTTATTTTAGACTCTATACAAAGTCAATTAATTGAATCATCCTACAGGACTTAATAACCAAATTATAGTACATCCTTTTGTGTAGCTTTCTATGTTACAGATCAGTACTTTGATGCATTAATATATATTCTGGTGTGTTGCTTTCATCTCTACACATTAATTTTCAAATGAATTACTCTATCGTTTATTGATAAAAATGAAATCTATAATCAAATCAATTCATGTACTGTAATATTTTCATAAATATTTTCATTGTTACATAATTATAGTCTAATTTTATGATTAAAGCGTAATAAATTGTTAAAATGTTACATTTATTTTGTATCTGTTTTGTTTATAAAGACTCTTTTTAATTAATACAGTAGATTTTGGTGTAGCAAACATAAAAATAGCAAAAATTTTCAAACGTATGACGGGGTCCTACCCCCTCCAACACTCAACCCCATTTTCGCGAAAACTGTGCCTTGCAAAATTCCTGGGAAAAGCCTAGTATACATATACAACCTTGTCAAGAAATTCATTTATATTAGACAGCAAGTTAACAATGTTTTTTCCATTATCAGGCTGTGTTATCAACTTCTTAACTTTAGATGAACCATTTACAATATTGAGCTTAAACATTTTTCAATTTTTGGCTACTGTGACCTACTTCTGATTTTCAACCAAGGTGATCCATGTTCAAACTCGGAGCAAAACCTGTCACACACATTCTTACCAAGTTTTGAGACAATTGGGCAAACGTGTGACCAGTAGAGTGTTAACAAACTAAATGACAAGGAGAGTGTCAACAACTAAATGTCATCGTCCAATACACATGGTTGATTAACATGTAACATGACATAATTGATAAATGTAAATGGTTTGGCCGTTGGTATTCGACGATGCTGAATGTGGACAGACCACAGTTGACATAAGATGGGTGACCGACATTCAACAATTGTGAGCCAGCCTATAAGTTTCACCACTGAAATAATTTTACTGTAAACAAATAAAAAGTAAAGTTAATTATTTAAACGATTGAAAAGTCTAATTGTATGGGTATTTTTATTCATATACCTTTCTAATCGCGCGTCCAATGTGGTTTTCGGCTTTTCCATGTTTTTTACGCTGACTGTAGCCTTGGATTCTGGCGTTGATATTTTTTGCTTATTCATATCATACGCGCTATTTCATACTAAATCGTCATAGATAACACAACATCTCTGGTTTTGATAGTGTCGATTCGCTTAACAGAAGCACATAAAAAATCGACAGACTGTAACCCAGGCTACGCTGACTGTAACATGTGTACATAGCCGAAAAAACACAAGTTTTTGCATACTCTATTTATTACAAAAATATAACTCACATTTATCAAAGGTAATAAAATTGTTATAATAGTTATTCATTTTAACGGTTGAAAAATTTTTGAGCAGCACTTTTTTTAAATATATCTATTTTATCGAAAGTAAAACGTGTTTTTCGGCTTTCTACGTTTTTGACGCTAGGCAGTAACATAGCCGAAACACACTTTCATACAGTGTTCATTACAACAATATTACTGATTGTTTACATTGATAACAAATATAATGTTATATTTATTCATTTAGACGGTTGACAAATTTATTTAATAGCTCTTATTTCAAATATGTCTATTTCATCGCCCGTAAAAATGTGTATTTTGGCTTTTCCATGTTTTTGACGCTAGACCGTTC
>NW_026859540.1:0-49830 GCF_026571515.1 Ruditapes philippinarum | reverse complement strand
AAAACCTTAGAAGATTATCAAATTCACTAAAACTTTTTTTTGATAAATTTGAAAGAAAATTTTTTGTAAGTTTTTTTAACGGAATTAATTGGGAAAAATTAAAAAATCTTTGTTTTAAGTAGCGGCCATCTTGAATTTTTAGATCAAATTTTTTTTGATATAGTTTAAAAAACCGGGGCCCTTAAATTAAAATTTCCCAAAATTTTAAAAAGCACAGAACTTTAAGGTTATTTTTAATATTTTCCCATTTAAAAAAACCCCTTTTTAAAAAAAATTTTTAAAAACGGTTTTTAAATCTTTTTTTCCCAAGTTTTTTTTGAAAATTCTTTTTTTGGGGGTTAATTTTACAAAAAATTTTTTTATTAAAGTACTTGTTTAGACTACTTTGCGCAAATTTTTAATCATGAAATCAATGGGGAAAAAATAATAAACTTCTTGCGAAAAGTAGCAACATTTACTTGTTTACACTTTAAAAAAATAAATGTCTTAAAACATTCTATAAATGGAATTAGGGTTCTATTTTTTCGTCGACTGTTTTTGGATTTTTCAACTTCCCTGCTAAAATAATAGATCGAACACTAAATAGTATTAAACTCCCCCGGAAAAAAAAAAGGTTTTTATGTTTTTTGGAAGGAAATTTTTTTAAAAAAAAAAATTTCCTTTTATAGTAACGGTCCCCCCCAATTTTAAAAAAGAACAAACAAAAACCAAAATTGCTTCTTTTTAAGTTTCATAAAAAAACAAGTAGTTAATGCGACCAAGAAAAAATTTGCAGCAAAAATATATGTATATTTTCAAACTGGATGACTTGAAAAAAAAGATGATTTTTAAAAAAACTTGAAATAAAATTTATTCAATGTTACCCTTAACATAAATTGGAACATAATTTTTTAAAACGTGTACGAAAAAAAAACATAAAGTATTTTTAGGGCATTAGGCCAAAAAAAAAATTTGTGTCCATTACCAAATTCCCAATAAATTAAAATTTTAAAAAAATTTGTAATTTTAAAAGAAAGATATCCCGGAAAAAATTTTACTATAATAAACCCCAAAGGGAAAAATAAAATTTTTTTTTGGGTTTTATTTAGAAAATTTTATTGAATAGCTTTTTTTGCCCCCGTGAATTTTTTACGCCCGAAAACCCTTCAAGAGGAAACAAGGGCATAAAATTTATGGGGCCCTTTTAAAAAGGCATACTTTTTTTTGCAAAAAAAGGGTTTTCCGAAAAATTTCATAGAACCCAAAGCTTTTTGAAACAAAAATATTAAAATCTATTATGAAAAAAAAAAAAAATATTTCAATACAAGTCTTTCAAAAGTATTCGGGGAATTTAAGGGATGAAATTTTTGGTAAAATTTTGGGTTTAGACTAAAAGTAGGGCACCCCGGTTCGGCCCATGCCCAGAAAAACGTTCGTTTTTTTTTCAGTTTTAAAACCATAGTTTTTGCTGAAAAAAAAATCGCAAAGGTTTGTGGAAATCCCCGTTATTTTTTTGTTAAAAATCGTTTTGTGTTTGCAGATGAAATTTTGTTAGAAAAAAGGGAAATTAGGTAAAAGGATTGTTTACATTTTTTAAAATTTACAGGTAAAACTCGGCCCTACACCAACTGGGGACAAGTGATTTAGCCCAAACTGGGCCCCTCTTTTAAAACCATAAAATTAGGAAAATTTGGGGAATAGATTTTTATTTAAAAAACTTTATTTTTTTAAAATTTAAATTTTTTAAGAAAAATAATTATCTGAAGAAGAGATATCAAAAGAAAAAGACAATATATGTTAAATATTGATCAATAAATAGAGTTTTTAAAATTGAATTTTTTTGAAAATTTGAATTTTTTGTATTTAATACGGGTTTTTTCTTTAAAAATGACAAATGTTTTTTTAATGATTTTTTTTTAAAAAAAAATCTGGAAAAAGAAAAAATTATGCTTTTTAAAGTAAATTCTTTCTTTCTTACAAATTCACATAACAAATTGGTATTTTTCATCAATAAAACTTTAAATTTAACCCTTTGAGTAAAATGTCTGTTACAGTAGTGTGAAAATTTTAAAACCATAAAAATTATGTAAAAAACATTTTTCAAAGTAAAAAAGTAATCTTTACCAGTTTTTTTTAAAAATTGGGGGGCCAGTTGACCCGGGGCTAGGGGAAAATAGGGCTGAAGCGGCCTCGGGGGGCCAAAGTACGTTTTGGGGCTTAGCGACCCTAAAATTTGAATTTACAGTGTTGACTGTTGTGAAAAGATTTTTTTTTTCCATATCTTTTTTATATAGACTATCTATTAACATAAAATAAATTTTTATAATATTTTTAACTGTTGTGTAAAATTTGATATTCGATCATTTTTTCAAAATTTATCTGGGCCCCCCTTTTGATTTTTTTTTTCCCAAGGGTCGAGGACGACACCCTTTTCGCAAAAACCGGGGAAATTTGCATTTTGGTATAGTAATTTTTAGTGTTTGATGATCAAAAGTTTTTTTCCTGCTAAAAAATCAGGAAACCTTGAAAAATTTCAAACTGTTGAAACCCGAAAAGAAAAAAGGGGTTTAAAAATTTAATTTATTTTTTTCTATGGCCCAATATAGATGTTAAAAAAATTTTGTAATCAAACAGGTGGGGTAAAATTTTCAGCATTTAGTTGAATCATGACAAAGTATTTTTAATAATTTTTTTTTAAATTTTCTGGCTATTTGAAAATTACTTTGCGGGAAATGTTTGTTTTACCTTTAAATTTTTTGGCTTTAAACTCTATGTTTGGGACATTAAAGCCCAGGGGCCCCCAATTTCATTTTTTATATATCTATAATTTTTTCCGATATTTTGTTATAATATAAATGACTGAACATCTTTTTTAAAAATTATTAGGAAAAAAACATATGTTCTTTTTTTAAAAAAGTTAGAAAGATTGGGAAAATTTACCCTTAACCCATTGCATTTATCTTATTGAAAAAAATGCTGAACAGCTATCTCAACATTTGTTATAGGCAAAGAATTTTCAGTTTGCATTGGGGCCCAAAATATTTTGTTAGTCGCGGCTTTCCTATTCCCTGCCCAAAAAAACTTTAACCTTGTTCTTTAATTTTTAATTTTGGGTTTATTTTTCTTCATACATGGCCACAAAAACCCCTTTCCCAAATAGCCCCAGACAAAATTTAAATTTTAACTTGCCCACCATTTTAACCTTTTAAAGGGAAAAATGTCAAAAATTTTTTTTGTTTTTTTGCTTTTTAGTAGCTATAACTTTTGTTTTTTTTAAATTTTGCTTAAAAAAAAACCCAAAAAAAAATTTTTTTCGGGATAGGACCGACCCCCCTCAAAAATTTGCCCTTTAAAGCTTTTGATCAAAGTTGTACAGAAAAAATACAAACCCAGAACAATTTCTTTTATTTTGGGTTTTGGGAAAATTTCCCCGGAGACAATGGTTTTAAAGATTTGTTTTTTTGGGAAATTTCAGGACAGTTTTAAGAAAAGATTTTAAAAACCCATTTAAAAAACATACTGTATATAACTATAATTACTTTAGTGTCCAACTTTATTTTCACCCAATAAAAACCCGTTGTCCAAATGTATCTCTTTAAAAAATTTGGGTTGTGCTTTTAATTTTCATAAAAGTACAAAAAAGTCGATATTAATCAAATTTAACCCCCATAGTTGACTTTTTAATTTTTTGGGGGGAAACTTCAAAAACTCCCATAGGGGCCCGTAAAAAAAGTGAAGGGATAATGAGGCCAAAAAAAGTTTGACCCCTTAACTATGTTAGTTTTAAACCGGGGTGTTCTACAGAAATTAAAAAAATTCTCCTTTGCATTGTTTCCCGTCGAAGTTTCTTATTTCTTAAAACAGCCACGGATGAACACTAACATTATACCCATAGTATACTATAAAAATCTTTATGCTTGGACAATTTTGAACAAAATTGTTCTCTTAAACCAGTGTAAGAAATTAAGGAATTTGAATCGCATTGGCTGGTCGGGACTATTAGATTGAATATTTAACTTTGCCAAAAAGACATTTCACTAGCACGATTCATTTGTTCAAAAACAGTTGTTTATATTGCCTCTGAAATACAGTAGGCCTGGTCAGGAGGCTTTTTTACTGTGAAAAGTTGGTAGCCCGAGGAAGAAAATTAGTAGTCGGGCTCTCAGACTACTGCTATTTCGAAAACATTAGCTGCTTAAATTATTGATTTGATATAACAACTACATAAATAATTGGGGATACTTATATGTAATATATCTAATAATAATTATATTTTATTTTTCAGAAGTTCGGCCTACATGTCAGATTTATGAATGTGAACTGCAGGATATCGATTTTAAGGATGCTTATAGGGTCAATGACAATGAAATCATGAGAGATTAAAAGGCTAAAATGTGAGACTGTCAATCTGACTAACCTTGAAGTGAATAAATGGAAAAATGTTTCTTTCAATAGCATGGGCATTTAAGGAAGAGGTACATGATTATTTAAGAAGTATTTGTATATGATATATTTCTTAATTATTATTTTTCTAAATAGCTTTTTTTTTTCTTGACTTGTTTTAAAGGGTCTGACACAGGACAGTTTATTTTAAGTCAGTGAGCTTCTGTCATGGATAGACTATTGTCAACAAAAAGCCCAAATTTTATAAAAAAAGAATTAGTGGTATTTTAAATATCTTATACAAGAAATTGGGAAAAAATTAAAAAGCAAAAAACAATTGTGACTTTTAAACATGTTTTTGGGAAATTCATTTTCCCTTTCCTTTCCCCCTCAGGACAATTACTTTAAAATATTAAATTTATTCACAAAAAGCAGTGTTAGCACTCCAACTTTTATCTGAAAATTAATTATGATCATTTTATCATCACTTAGCCAAAATTTAACTACATTATAAATTTGAAAAATTTTTGGGGAAAAAAATTGTTTGCAAACCAAAATAGAAAAAAATTAACCCGGCCCAATTAATTTTTTTCAAAAACAAATTTTTCGGGAAAAACAGGGGGCGCTTATGTGATAAAAAAGATAAAGCAGGGGCGAAAAGGAAAGATACAGGGTATATATGTCGCCCTGTCGGAAAACTTTAAAAAAATAAAAAAATTGGTTTTATAAAAAAAAAAAAGAAATTTGGGAATACCAGGAACTGCCTCCCTTTGCAATGTTTGGAAGTAATGAGTTTTTAGATGTATGCCCAAAAAGTCTCATGAATATAGTACCATGACTTAATCTAATTAGAAAAAAGAAATGACATTTGGAAGAGAAAACTAGTCACCAGTTTTCACCAATAACTAGAGATAACTTTCCCAATATTTGAAATATCAATAATATGTATTAGAAATTTAATGAGGCCACCAGTTTTTCCACCAGGAAAATAAGAATCACTTAACTATTTTTAGCTCACCTGTCAACAAAGTTACAGGGTGAGCTTTTTTGATCGCTTTTTCGTCCGGCGTCCATCCGTAACTTTTACTTTAAATGGAATCTCCTCATAAACCTACTAAGCCAATTTCATCCAAACTTTACAGGAATGTTCCTTTGGTGGTCACCTTTTTTAAATACTGTTCATAGGAATTTAATTTCATGCAGAACGCTGGTTGCCATGGCAACCAAAAGAAAATGACAAAAAGTATCTTCTTTTTTAAAGAACTCAAAGAGCTAGAGCTTAGACAAAGTATCTTCTTTTAAAGAACCCAAAGAGCTAGAGCTTAGACATTTGGCATGAAACATCTTCTAGTGAGTGTCTACCAAGTTTGTTCAAATAAAAGCCCTGGGGTCAAAATTGGCCCGGCCCAAGGGGTCATTAATTTCCTATATGCATATAGTAAACACTTAAAAATCTTCTTTTAAAGAACCAAAATAGCTAGAGTTTAGTTAGATATTAAGCATGAAACATCTTCTGGTAAGTGTCTACAAAGTTTGTTCAAATAAAAGCCCCCGAGGTCAAAAATTGGCCCCGCACCGGGGGGTCATTGATTTTCCTTATATGTGTATAGCAAAAACTTAAAAACCTTCTTTGAAAAAACCCCAAATAGCTAGAGTTTAGATATTAAGCATGAAACATCTTCTGGTAAGTTGCTGTACAAAGTTTGTTCAAATAAAAGCCCTGAGGTCAAAACTGGCCCCGCCCCAGGGTTTCATTGTTTTTTAACTATATGTGTATAGTAAAAACTTAAAAAATCTTCTTTTAAAACCAACCCAATGAGCTAGAGCCTAGATGTTTAGCATGAAACATCTTTCTTATGGTGTCTACCAAGTTTGGGTCAAATTTAAGCCCTTGGATTAAAATTGGCCATGCCGGGGTGGGTGGTGGTGCAGAGGTCTTTGTTTTACATTATATTTGTGTAGTAAAAAACTTAACATCATGAAACATCTTCTAATTAACATCATGAAACATCTTCTTAATGGGTGTCATACAAGTTTGTTCAAATAAAAAGCCCTGGGGTTTAAAATGGCCCCCTCCAGGGGCTATATACACATGGCCCTCTTGTTGAAATATGTATGAACAAATCTTTATCAACTTCAAGGTTTTATTGAAGGAATTTGAAATAACTTGGCACAAATGATTGTTATAATAAGACGATGAGTCATGTGCAAAAAAAACAACCAGACCCCTACCTCCAGGGTCAAGGTCGCACTTGCTCATTCAAGGTCAACATTGTCTATTTGAGAGTATATCTTCGTGTCTGGTCCTATAACTGTCCTAACTCTAAAGGGATTTGTGTAATACTTGCCACAATTGCTCACAATTAATGAGAAGATGTGTCATGCGCACACAACAGGTCACCTGCCTCCAAGGTCAAGGTCACACTTGGAGGCCAAATATTAACATAAACCTGTTACAGGGTATATTTCGTGTCTGGTCCATAACTTTGTCATTTATTGAAGGAATTTGAAATAACTTGGCACACAATGTTTGTTATAATAAGATGATGATGCGCAATAACCAGACCCCTACCTCCAGGGTCAAGGTCACACTTGCTCATTCAAGGTCAACATTGTACTATTTGAGGGTATATCTCGTGTCCAGTCTCATATACCTTTCTTATCTTGAAGGGATTTTTTGTAAATACTTGCCACAGTTGTTCACAACAATGAGATGATGTGTCATGCGCAACAATCGGGTCACCAACCTACAAGGTCAAGGTCACACTTAGAGGTCTAAGAATAACATAGCCTGTTATAGGGTATTTTTTTGTTTCCGGTCCATTAACTTTTTCCTATATCAAAGGATTTTGAAAACACACTTGGCACAAATATTCACTATAATAAGACAATGTGTCATAGAACGCAAACACCTGCATCCCTACCTCCAAGGTCAGGGTCACATTTTGAAGGTAAAAAATTAACATAGTCTTTTAAAGGGTATATATTGTGTCCAATGTAGAACTTCTTCATAGTTCAAGGAATTTTGAAATAAACATGGCACAAATAGTCACCCAAAAATAAAAACTATATGTCAAAATACACAAACCTGCACCCCTGCCTCCCAAGGGCAAGGGCCCCACTTAAAAGGTATTTAAAAGTAAAAAAAGTCTGTTAAAATGGGAAAATTTTATGCAACCCCCAAACTTTTCATAATGAAGGGGTTTTGAAAAAAACTTCGCCCAAAAAGTTACAATGATAAGATGATATGTCATGGGACAAAAAAAACTTTCACCCCTACCCCAAAGGGCAAGGCACACTTAGAGGTTCAAAGGGAGGGATTTTTCCAGGATTTTTGGGGAAAATAACCCATTTCCCCTGGAACTGGGAATTTCAACAAAAATTTTTTTAAAAATTTGGGGGGAAAAAACATTACTGAAATTTTCAGTGATTAAAAAGTATCAATCAATCACTGCCTAGGAAAGGGTCTTCAAACATTTTAAACAAAAATAAAAAAAAAAAAAAAAAACAGTGCCCTTATTTTTCAAAGATTTTAGAATTCTTTATTCCAATATCTATATTTTTTGTAACTTTCAATTGGGAAATATTTCCTGTGGATTGGGAAAATAATATACTATTTTCAATTGGGAATATGTCCCAATAACGGCTATAAAATGAGCCAAAAAATCCCTGCAAAGCTTAACATGATAGATTTTGAAAATTCAGTATTTCATTTTATTTCTTTAATAAAATATATTGTTGCATTTGCAGATCTAGCATTGATCATAATTTTGGACTGAAAATCCTTAGATCCCTGGCTCAATCTTTTGAAATAGCCACAATTTTTGTTTCATATAAAAAAAACCCTGAGGGAGGGGGGGCGTTAAATTAAAATCTGTGGATCAAAATCAAATAATAAATTTTAAAAAATGAGAGTATATTTTTAAAATACATTTGGGGGGATTTTCATAACAATTTATCACAAATCATAAATGTTTTACTTATTTTTATACATTTTTTCTCCCCCAAATTTAAGGGTTTAAGGTTTTTAAATTTGAAAAAAAGGGAAACAGGGTCGGGTAGCTGCCAGGGCTTGTCTAATTTTGGGACTATTTGAACCCACTCAATATAAGATTTTCTTAACGCAGGCATTCAAGTCCTGTGGGCAAAATTTTACTTTTTTACTATATTTTGTTGTAAAAATATCAGTCTTTATGTAAAAAAAAACCTTAAAAAAGGGACCTCCATACCACTGGCCGTTTGCATTAAAGCTTCTTTCATTCAGATTGTTATAACTTGTGTCCACCTCAATATGTACCATAATTTAAAGGGACTCACTCCATTGAGGTTTAAAAAGCCTAAAACATAACATTTGAATTTCTACAGAAATGAGCCGGGGCACTTGATACAGAAATATATGCACAGATAGTGAAGAAATATACTTTGAAATAAATTGAAAATCGATTTTTTATGCTTTTCTCAGCCTGATCTGCGTGAAATGTGTTTAAACGCTTTTATTTTGGGTCATTTTTTTACAATTTGAATAATCATTCTTGAAAAACGAAGTGCGCAAATTGATCTGAAATTTTTCTCAAAGATAAGTGGTCAAAATATTACATCAAGTGGTACATTAATCTAGAAAATAAATTTCAGTCTCATCATGTCAAAAAAACCTCAGTGGAGTTCCTTTTACACAGTTTATCTGACAAAACTAAATTTCATTATCTCCATATATTTAAGCATTTATTTTTTATATTCACATATATTTTTACTTTATGCAAGTTTTGACAATAAAAGTTTACTTTAAATCATTGTTCTTTGTTTAGCTATGACTTTAACAGCATGTACATCAATTTCATACTAAAACACAATGAGTCATGTTTGAACTTACACATGTAAGCACATGGTTGAGCTTTTCTTGTCCTTGAGTTTAAAAATAAAAAGTCTCTTCATTAACTATGATTAAATAATGCTTATGGCATGGTCTTGAATTCCTATGAAGTAGTTATATAAGTCATGGCCGATTTAGGTCAAACTGAGTGGTTCTTTGTGTTCATAATGCAGTAGTATTATCTATTAATTCACTTATTAGAAACAGAATTGCCTATGATTTCAACTGATTTATGAGTGTCACAACTTATGGGTTTGGGGCCCTGGGCCAAGAACTAGTTATCAGCCCACTGAACATGAGTAGTGCAAAAACAGAAACAATGACGTCACATTTTGTGTCATCAAATCAGCAATCTGTAGATTGAAGCTTGCACATATTCCTTTGTTTTTAATTCACACACATTGGGAATTTCTATGAAAATTTCCTTCCAACAGTACTTTCAGTGCTTTGATTTTCTTTAAGTGCAAGTTTTGGAAAGAAAACAAAATATACTCTTATTAAGACTACATTCTCTTATCAGAAATCGCATGTAGCAAAAAACATTGCAATTTGCTGTGTTGATCCTGCAAGAGACTAAAGACTGGTACTGAGTTCGTACATTGATAATGGTATTTTTCAGTTGTACGAATAAGTAACCCGACAAAACATTGCGGTTGGGCGAGTCCATTTAAGCATCCCTCATTGAAGTTTTTGACGTCCATTTTGTTATCATGTGATATTGAATTATTCTCTTTGATTGGCTAAAGGAATGCGGTGTACAGGTAGAACTGTTCAAATTTTGTTAATTGTATATATATCTCAAAGCAGTAGCAAAATGTGAAATTGATAGTAGCAGTAGCACGGCAGTAGCAGTAGCAATATTATAAAACGTGAACTTGGCAGTACCAGAAGCACAGCAGTAGCAGTAGCAAAATTATAAAACGTGAAACTGGCGGTTGAAGAAGCAAAATTATTAAATGTGAAATTGGTAGTAGCTGTAGCACAACAGTAGCAAAATCATAAAACGTGAAATTGGCAGTATCAGTAGCACAGCGGTAGCAGTAGCAAAATTAAAAAACCGTAAACTTGGCAGTAGCAGAAGCACAGCGGTAGCAGTAGCAAAATTATAAAACGTGAAATTTGCAGTAGCAGTAGCACAGCGGTAGCAGTAGCAGAATCATAAAATGTGAAATTGGTAGTAGCAGTAGCACAACAGTAGAGAAATTATAAAACGTGAAATTGGCAGTATCAGTAGCACAGCGGTAGCAGTAGCAAAAATATTAAACTTAAACTTGGCAGTAGCAGAAGCACACAGATAGCAGTAGCAAAACTATAACACGTGAAATTTGCAGTAGCAGTAGCACAAGAGTAGCAGTAGCAAAATTATAAAACGTGAAATTGGCAGTAGCAGAAGCAAAATTATCAAACTTGAAACTGGCAGTAGCAGTAGCACAGGAGTAGCAGTAGCAATATCATAAAACGTGAAATAGGCAGAAGCAGTAGCACAGCAGTAACAGTAGCAAAATTATTAAATTTGAAATTGGCAGTAGCACTAGCACATTAGTAGCAGTAGCAAAATTATAAAACGTGAAATAAGCAGTATCAGTAGCACAGCGGTAGCAGTAACAAAATTATGAAACGTGATGTTGGCAGTAGCAGTAGCAAAATTATTAATTGTGAAATTGGTAGTAGCAGTAGCACAACAGTAGCAAAATTATAAAACG
Organism: Ruditapes philippinarum; assembly: GCF_026571515.1. Taxonomy (NCBI): domain Eukaryota; kingdom Metazoa; phylum Mollusca; class Bivalvia; order Venerida; family Veneridae; genus Ruditapes; species Ruditapes philippinarum. The sequence goes on along the minus strand of NW_026859540.1, from coordinate 38,895 downwards.
GGAAATTGGCAGTATAAGTAGCACAGTGGTAGCAGTAGCAAAATTATTAAACGTTAACTTGGCAGAAGCACAAGCACAGAGGTAGCAGTAGCAAAATTATGAAACGTGATGTTGGCAGTAGCAGAAGCACAGCAGTAGCAGTAGCAAAATTATAAAACGTGAAATTGATAGCAGCAGTAGCACAGCAGTAGCAAAATTTGAAATTGGTAGTAGCAGTAGCACAACAGTAGCAAAATTATAAAACGTAAAATATACAGTATAAGTAGGAGAGCGGTAGCAGTAGCAAACTTACTAAAGGTAACCTTTGCAGTAGCAGAAGCACAGAGGTAGCAGAAGCAAAACTATAAAACGTGAAAGTGGCAGTAGCAGTAGCACAGGAGTAGCAGTAGCAAAATTATAAACGTGAAATAAGCAGTAGCAGAAGCGGGAACAGTAGCAAAATTATGAAACGTGTTGTTGGCAGTAGCAGTAGCACAGCAGTAGCAGTAGCAGTAGCAAAATTATAAAATATGAAATTGATAGTAGCAGTACCACAGCAGTAGCAAAATGTGAAATTGATAGTAGCAGTAGCACGACGGTAGTGTAGCAATATTATAAAATATGAACTTGGCAGCAGAAGCACAGCAGTAGCAGTAGAAAAATTATAAAACGTGAAATTGGCAGTAGTAGTAGCACAGCGGTAGCATTAGTAAAATTATAAAATATTAAATTGGTAGTAGCAGTAGCATAACTGTAGCAAAATTATAAAACGTGAAATTGGCAGTATCAGTACCACAGCGGTAGCAGTAGCAAAACTATTAAACGTAAACTTGACAGTGGCAGAAGCACAGCGGTAGCAGTAGCAAAACTATAAAACGTGAAATTGGTAGTAGCAGTAGCACAGCGGTAGCAGTAGCAAAATTATTAAACGTAAACTTGGCAGTAGCAGAAGCACAGACGTAGCAGTAGCAAAAATATAAAAAGTTAAATTGGCAGTAGCAGTAGCACAGGAGTAGCAGTAGCAAAATTATAAAACATGAAATAAGCAGTAGCACGGCGGTAGCAGTAGCAAAATAATGAAACGTGAAATTGGTAGTAGCAGTAGCACAGCAGTAGCAGAACGTGAAATTGGCAGTAGCAGTAGCACAGCGGAAGCGGCAGAAATATTATAAAACGTGAAATTGGCAGTAGCAGTACACAGCAGTAGCAGTAGCAAAATTATTAAACGTGAAATTTGCAATAGCAGAAGCAGAGGAGTTACATTAGGAAAATTATAAAACGTGAAATTGGGAAAGGCAGTGGCACAGCAGTAGCAAAATTATAAAATGTTAAATTGGAGGTAGCAGTAGCACACCGGTAGCAGATGAAATATTATAAAGCTTGAAACTGGCAGAAGCAGTAGCACAGCAGTAGCAAAATTATAAAACGTGAAGTTGGCAGTAGCAGTTGCAAATGGAGTAACAGCAAAATTATAAAACGTGAAATTTGCAGTAGCAGTAGCACAACGGAAACAGTAGAAATATTATAAAACGTGAAATTGGCAGTAGCAGTAGTGCAGCAGTAGCAGTAGTAAAATTATAAAACGTGAAATTTGCAGTAGCAGTAGCACAGCAGTATCAGTACTGAAATTATCAATCGTGAAATTGGCAGTAGCAGTAGCAGAAGTAAAATTATAAAACGTGAAATTGGCAGTAGCAGTAGCACAGCAGTAGCAGAAGGAAAATTATAAAACGTGAAATTGGCAGTAGCAGTAGCACAGCGGTAGCAGTAGCAAAATGATTAAACTTGATATTGGCAGTAGCAGAAGCAAAAGTATAAAACTTGAAATTGGCAGTGGCAGTAGCACAGGAGTAGCAGTAGCAAAGTTATAAAACGTGAAATTGGCAGTAGCAGTAGCAAAGCGGTAGCAAAATTATTAAACCTGAAATTGGCAGTAGCAGTAGCACAGGAGTAGCAGGTGCAAAATTATAAAACGTGAAATAAGCAGTATCAGTAGCACAGCGGTAGCACTAACAAAATTATGAAAGGTGATGTTGGAAGTAGCAGTAGCACAGCAGTAGCAGTAGCAAAATTATAAAATGTGAAATTGGTAGTAGCAGTAGCACAACAGTAGCAAATCTATGAAAACGTGAAATTGGCAGTATAAGTAGCACAGTGGTAGCAGTTGTAATATTATAAAATGTGATTCTGGCAGTAGCAGAAGCACAGCAGAAGCAGTAGCAAAATTATAAAATGTGAAAATGGCAGTAGTAGTAGCAAAATTATAAAAATCTGAAACTGGCAGTAGCAGTAGTACAGCGGTAGCAGTAGCAAAATTATTAAACGTAAACTTGGCAGTAGCAGAAGCACAGGTGTAGCAGTAGCAAAACTATAAAACGTGAAATTGGAAGTAGCAGTAGCACATGAGTTACAGTAGCAAAATTATGAACTCGAAATAAGCAGTAGCAGTAGCGGGAGCAGTAGCAAAATTATAAAACGTGATGTTGGCAGTAGCCGTAGCACAGCAGTAGCAGTAGCAAAATTATGAAACGTGGAATTGATATAGCAGTAGCAATATAATAAAACGTGAACTTGGCAGTAGCAGAAGCACAGCAGTAGCAGTTGCAAAATTATAAAACTTGAAACTGGCAGTAGCAGTTGCAAAATTATAAAACTTGAAACTGGCAGTAGCAGTAGCACAGCGGAAGCAGTGGCAGACATATAAAATGTGAAATTGTAAGTAGCAGTAGCACAACTGTAGCAAAATTATAAAAACGTGAAATCGGCAGTTTCAGTAGCACAGCGGTAGCAGTAGCAAAATTATAAAACGTAAACTTGGTAGTAGCAGAAGCACAATAGAAGCAGTAGCAAAACTTTAAAACGTGAAATTGGCAGTAGCACCTGAGTAGCAGTAGAAAACTTATAAAACGGGAAATCGGCAGTAGCAGTAGCACAGCGGTAGCAGTAGCAAAATTATAAAATATGAAATTGGTAGTAGCAGTACCACAACAGTAGCAAAATTATAAAACGTGAAATTGGCAGTATCAGTAGCACAGCGGTAGCAGTAGCAAAATTATTAAACGTAAACTTGGCAGTAGCAGAAGTAGTACCACAGCAGTAGCAAAACTATAAAACGTGAAGTTGGCAGTAGCAGTAGCACAGGAGTAGCAGTAGCAAAATTATGAAACGTGAAATAAGCAGTAGCAGTAGCACAGCGATAGTAGTAGCAAAATTATGAAACCTGAAGTTGGCAGTAGCAGTAGCACAGCAGTAGCAGTAACAAAATTATAAAACGTGAAATTGGCAGTAGCAGAAGCACAGTAGTAGCAGAACGTGAAATTGGCAGTAGCAGTAGCACAACGGTAGCAGCAGAATATTATAAAACGTAAACTTGGCAGTAGCAGAAGTAGTAGCACAGCAGTAGCAAAACTATAAAACGTGAAGTTGGCAGTAGCAGTAGCACAGCAGTAGCAAAATTATAAAACGTGAAATTGGCAGTAGCAGTAGCACAGCAGTAGCAGTAGTAAAATTATAAAACGTGAAATTGGCAGAAGCAGTAGCACAGCAGTAGCATAAATATGAAATTTGAAGTTGGCAGTAGCAGTAGCACAGCAGTAGCAAAATTATAAAACGTGAAGTTGGCAATTGCAATAGCACAGCAGTAGCAGTAGCAAAATTATAAAATGTGAATTAATACCTATGTTACTATATATAGTAACAGAAACTATGGCATTTCAGGGCCATTATGGCAAGATCTAGGTAATTATGCAATTTTGGCCGCCTTGCTACTCGGCATTATTTTTCCATAATAGGCGAGTGAATGAGCGCACGTGCAGAATGACGTCATCAACTCTCAGTGACTTTCAAGATGGCTGCTGACGTTGAATGAACTGTAGTCACTTGCACACACAATTTTTTAAAGTTTAAATGACATAATCACAATCAGCAAAGCTTATCATTGAAGATTTATAAACTCAAGACAATACATGACTCTCATAAATTCAAAAAATGATATTAGATTGACTATAAGAAAAGGTCGGATCGTTCGCATTTAGACCTAGACAGTCTCAGAAACCGTTCTTGAAGGCACAAAACTTTTTAAAAAAAGCTGGCACTAACGTTACAGTACTCGTTATCTCGAGATTCAAAATGTAGACCTAATTCTCACAAAAAATGTTGAAGGGTAGGATTTTGTATTTATCGATAAAAAAAACAATAAAACAACATTTTCTTATATTTATTTTGTGTTGTCTTGTTTTCTAAATTAATCTGTACAGTATGACAAATAACTGTCCGTTACTTAGAAAGGGCGACAACCAAGATTAGCGGCGATGTCTAAACGCCGTATTTCGGACATAGGTATTAATTATTATTAGCCATTATGCACATCTTCGGGCCATTATCGCATAATGGCGGGCAGCAACCAAGTATTAACCTCTAAATTGGCAGTTGCAGTAGCAGTAGCAAAATTATAAAACGTGAACTTAGCAGTAGCATTAGAACAGCAGTAGCACAGAAGTAGCAGTAGCAGTGTAGTAGCAGTAGCACAGAAGTAGTAGTAGCACAGCAGTAGCAGTAGTACAACAACAGGTGCAGTAACAGTAGCACAACAGTAGCAGTAGTAAAGCAGTAGCTGTTGACGCCTCGCTCCTGAAAATAAATCAGCTACTTTTGTCATGATAAAAATGTTCAGGATAAACACGAAGTATCTTTTAAAACTATACTCTCCGATGTAAATCTGATTAACATGCAAGATTATGTTATTTCTAAGTTCTCAGTTAGCAATGCTAGCATAACAATGACATGATAATTATTTCTTGTAGCTATTAAGAAAATACCCATTTTGTAAACATTGAAATTAAATTATAGCATATTTATATTGATGAATGTTCAAAGAATAACAACTTCTATTTAAGGTGTCCCTTTTACTTGTTTTACGTTTGACTTTATAAATTGTGTTATCATATACAAAATTATCTAAAAATTAAAAAAAACTATCCTCATTCCTGTACATTTTATTATAGAACTATCAGCTACATTTTATTTTATAGTGGCAAAACTATACCATTAATTTTTATCATAGAGCTATCTTTAAAATTTTGTTTTAGAATGGTATGAACTATCCTTTACATTTTATTATATAATGATTAGAACTGTTCTTTACATTTAGTTTAGAATGACCAATGAGTTTCACAGATTTTCAGTTTGTAATTTAAAAATGAGAAATGAAAATTCTTGTTATATTCCTGTTAATTTACAGGAATTCAAACTGATAACAGACGGAATTTCATGAATGAAAACTGTTTAAGGTGGCATATTTAAACCACTCAATCTGTCCATTTCTATGAATGTCTTGTCTGTGCTTTCATGTGACTAGGATAATATTAGATAACTGTACAATTTTTCATTTAATCAATACTTATACAGGTCCGGTAAGACCAAATCGGTTGGATTAGATAAACTTCAACGACCAACTACACCCTGTTATCTGATGTGTTGTTTCTTTTATATATTGCTTGTTCCTACATAGTATACTTAAATACATTGGGTGTATAAGCCCAACTAGCTCAGTAGGTAGAGTGTTCGGTCTATGTATCGCAGGGTCATAAGTTCGATCCTCGGGCAGATCATCTTTACATGACGATTTGATGAAAAACATTGTGTCTGACGTCATTAGTCCTCCACCTCTGATTCATGTGAGGAAGTTGGCAGTTGGAGAACAGGTTAGTACTGTATTCCGTAAGTACTGGTATGGACTCTAGGAACAATGGTTAGCCGTTAAATAACACAATAATGTGAAAAACGCGTTTAAGGTGCAGAAGGGATTTTCACAAAAGATTTTAACTGTAATATTTCATTTCCATTTTAGTGTTCCAAACATAACACTGTTTCACGTATACTCTTTGAAAAAAAATATGTGCATCCAATAGTCTTCTATATGATTCTTTGCTGTATGTACCAGAAACTTAATGCGGGAAAATTAGTATAGATATGCATGCATAAATGTTACTAAAAAAATAAAGAGTTGGACTTCTTTTTTATAACTTCAGCATCAATTTTAACACTCAAAAGTAAATCCTGCAATAAATCTACATTTTTGAACCCAAAACAAACAAATTCAAGTTCTCTCTGATTAGACGCCGCGTGCACGCGGCGTCTAGTAGATATGCATTCGTTCAGTCAGCAATGGGGAAAATTTTAGTCTTGTTTTTGTTTTATTTTTTTGTTCTAACAAAATTACACATTTTTCAGATTTTCTGATAAAAATAGCTTTTCTGATGATCGACATGTCCCCGGGCGTAATGGAATTAAATAAACGTTTAACAAAAGTGATACTTCCATGTTTAAATATAACATTCTTTTAATCTTTATCTTTTTTTATTATTTACCAATAAAATAACGTGCCAATAAGCCAAACTATATTCTAAAGCAGGAAATTATCGAGTGGAATATCCTCGGCTATTATCAATATCAACAAAATGGACCGAAAAGTTACGGTTGCAGGAAATTAGGGTATAATCAGTGTAGCAGGTTTACTAACCTTGCAAACCCGGGTTAACTATAAACTCTAAGGTTTCAATCAAACAAAGATCATTCACAATTTAGATGACTTTTATTAAATTTACATTTCTCAAATATCGTTATTCTAGTTTAATTATATCATTTAAAAATCTACTACAATCTATACGTTGGTCATAATTCACAGTTTAATATGAAAGCAAAGTTAATTTTAGTTATTTAAGTTTTTTATGTAACTAAATGGAAAACACTCCTGAAAAATATAATAAAATAGATTTCTTATTCAAAATGAAACAAAAAAAAGTACCCTACATTGGTAAAATTGTGCATGGCTTATCTCGTTGACTAGGTAAAGCTACCTTGGTGTCCTTGGGGCAAAGCAATTGAGAAGGTCAAAATCTTTCTTATTAGTCTGACAAAAAGTGAACTCACTAAAATTCTCATGCTAGAAATAAAGAAATAGGGATAGTTTTCAAATTAAAACAATTTACTTAAAGAAAACATTATCAATAAATAAGGAAAAACCATAAAAGCGTAACATTAAATCATTAATCTTGAAATGACCAAAAAATTTAAGGGACCCAATCTTTTACACTTGAAGCGTCATGAATTTAAGTGAATCTGAAATGCTTTACCGTAAACAGAAGAAATTTAGAGAGAAATTACTTTAATGAATTAAATATTAATAAAATTGTTTTAGAAATAACCAAAATCAACCACATTCCACCTTCCTTAAAACAAAGTTTACAAATATCACGTTATTTGATACTTTTAAACCAAACAATGTAGTAAATTTTAAAATAATTTTATTTAAATATTCAGTCTGAGAACATAAAAAGATAACATTTACTGTACTGTATAGAGAAAGAAAGAAAAAGATATTGTTATTGTGACATTTTACATTATAAAAATGAATAATACAACATAAAATATTATGATAATTTTATAGTCACAATTTTTATTATACATATAACATAATGAGTATAGTAATTGAAATATAAGCATCACTTTTACAAAAAGATGTTTCTAATATTCAGTGCAGTAAGTTCATGTAGTATGATACTGTCATTTTATTTTAATTCACTTATATAATATAACTATTCAGTTCTCTGTTTCTTCTTAAACCTTTTCCCTAAAGTACTCCCTTTGTCATTAAAAAGAATCTCCTCATCTCTACAGTCCGCTCTCAATGTTACAAGGGATCTTGTTTCTTCCTGCTGTTGTCTCTTGTTTGACAATCTAAGACGATGGTTCGGTCAGTATGGAACGGCAGTCCCTGGGTCCATAAATCTGATGTTGCCTTCCATCTACTCAGTAATGGTGGCTTCTTTTAGATTGTGTTTTTGCCTCAAATGCTTCCTTGCGATGTCTTTTCGCCAATATTTAGATTTGCAGCAAGGACACTGGTAAGACAGTTTTTCCTTAACGTGTACGGAATTCCAGTGTCTTTCGAACCCAATATATTTATTGTAGACATTCAGGCAGTTATTTACTGGACACTTAGTTGGTCCTTCTGGCCAAAATGGTCGTTTTACTGATGAATCTGAAGAATTATTTTTATCTACATCACCTTGGAGAAAACTCTCCATTTCTTCTTGTGGAATGGAAATATCAAGTATATCCATGCTGAAAAGAAAACAAACAGGTGAAAGAAATTGTTACTTTCAGTAGCTTTTACCAAGTTAAAGATTGATTGATTAATTGATTGATAATAATGTTATTTTATTGCAGAATTCCATTAGAACTTCCATTGCCAAATATCCTGGGCTGGACAACTTTAGTTTACAGGATAACCCCTGCGCTATCAATATACAAGAAAAACATATTGGCATAAAGTAAGAAAAGAATTACTTTCAGTCAAGATTTCAAAAGATGTCCTTATTCGACAATGGAAAGTGTAAATATTTATCTTTAACTAAACCAATTAAATCATATATCCTGGCCCGGACAATAAAATTTTCCAGGATAAATTCCATCACAGAAAATAATTTCTAGGTCTTGTAAATATGGATAATAGCATTTAGGGCAACTTGCTACTTGAATGCTGAAGACCAAAATTTACATGTTATTATCCATACATAATCAAATAGGTTAAATATATTTCTAAGTAATATGGAACAGAATCATTAAGATAGTAACTTTATGAAATAAATAGCTATACAAAAGACTGTTGGTGATTCAAAGAGTTGTTCATAACACAAGCTAAGCCACAATATTACCAATGCTTCGGATATTTGATTTTTTTTACTATATACAGATAGGAAAAACTATAACTATAATTTCCAAAATCATAACTTATAGTTTTAAATGTATATATTTTTATCATTTACGTAGATTTTTAATTAACATTTTAGCATTTATCATAAATATTTTATTTGTTTGTTGTTTTTGTTTGTTTTTACAAAATAAACACATACTAACATATTTATGTACAATATGAACATGTATATACATAATTATTTTATTGAGCATAAATTAATTAATTACAACATAAATGTAAAGTTTAGTTAATTATACAATTAATTTAATATATCTGTAATTGTATCTTCTAAAATAGGTACAAGTCTACAAATAAGTCTTATATAATATTTCATATTTTTCATGTATAAGTTAATATTAATAAGCTTGTATACCATTTTGGAAAATTTATTTCCATTTTGATTTCTCAAGCAACAAATAAGTTTTGGGGTTATTTTATATTTAAAGAATGATCTATAGTGGAAACAAAACCATAATGCATTATTTATAACACATATAATTATGATGTTTTATGTTTTCCTTACGTTTATCCACTATACAATAATGTTAATTTAAGTATGAAATTTTAAATGTTACCAATATTGAAACATTCTAATGAGATAAACTAAGTGCCTTATAGCGTATGTTTTAGCAGACACAAATCAATGATTAATTAATAAACAACCTCTTAACTATGTGAGAAAATCACCTATGGTTTTACTTTGCGTCCCACCCTAGTGCGATATGGAGAAGTGGGTATCTCGCTATTTACATTATCATATTCACAAATCCCTTCCCTTTATTCATCCATCAATAGAAATGGGAATGTTTGATAATGAAGTAGATATATCCTCCTGATAAGAGTTTATCTCATTTTGAGAGGTTTGTTCAGTAAAGCATCTTTTTAGATGATCAACATGTACAAGTTTTTTATGAGAGACTTGGTGCTATATTTGGTATGTTGTTATGGAATTTTTTCCCAATACTTTATATGGGCCTACCCAACCTAAACCTAACTTGGCATTAGCTGTTGGAGGATACCATCTCCATACTAAATCACCTGGGTCAAAAGACCTTGGTTTAAGACCTTTGCTATAATTTATGTCCGTTTCTGACGTGTAGCAGAAGTGTTTAGTTGCTCAGCAACTTTTTGGTATGTTTTGGACATAGAATGCCTTAACAATTGTACATACTGAGATGGGCAAAGATGATCTAGGGTGTTAGGAGGGTCTCCATACATAACGTCAATAGGCATTGTGTTTTCCCTGCCAAACATAAGTAAATTAGGCGTACATTTTGTACTATCGTGTACACTTGATCTGTAAGCCATCATAATAAAAGGAAGATGGTCATCCCAATCGTTCCTGTTTTCATTTACGAACATGGCTAACATCATTTGGATGGTTCGTATGTTTCTTTCTGATAAGCCATCAGACCTAGGATTATACGGAACTGTCCTTGTTTTTTGTATACCTAGTAAGCGACACATTTCACTAAAAAGAATTGACTCAAACTCTGGACCATGATCGGTGTGGACAATTGAAGGAATACCTTATCTGCAAATGAACTCAGTCACTAATTTGTCTGCTACTGTGAGTGTAGTATGATCCTTTAGGGCATAAGCTTCAGTGAATTTAGTGAAGTAGTCACTAATTACTACTACATAAAGATTGCCATCAGAAGTGGGAGGTAAAGGTCCTAGAATATCAAGGGCTATACGGTCTAAAGGCTGGTAAGATATGTCAAGTTGTAACTGAGACTTGCCGCAACCAGGGCCTGGCTTTCTTCTGGAGCACATTTCACATGAATTTACCCAGCGCTTAATATCACTTGTAAAGTTAGGCCAATAAAATCTTTTTTTAATGGAAGCTATAGTTCTGTCACGACCGAGATGGCAAGCTATTCTAGTGCTATGTAATTGTTGAAATACTTCCGACCTCAGTTTTTCAGGAAGAATAAAACGTAAAGATTTGTTGTCATGTTTTCGCCAAAGCAAGTTGTCTTTTAAGATTAAAGACTCCCAAAGGCTCCATAAAGTCCTAACATTTGTAGTATATTTAGCAATTTCAACTTTTGATGGCTTTTCCAGCAAATTTTTTCTTAAGATTTAGTATGACACTGATATCTGAATCTTGATTTTTGAAATTCTAAGAGCTCCACATTGGACCATTTACCAATCCAGTTTGAGTTTAAAACAGGAGGTTGGTTTTCAGTTTGACTTTGGTTTGAAACAATATCATTATTTTGTTCAGTATTTATTGTACATATTAATGTATGATTGTTTTCAGGGTGCAAGTCTGCGTTTTTGTAAATAGGTATAACTGTTTGAGAAGTAGATGGAAAATTTCCATTGTCTTTAATACTACTTCCTTTCTGAGTTGTGGACCTTGTGCAATTAGTTTGCTCAGTAGAGCAAGACGTCTTATGATTTTTATCGTCTTGACGTTTGTTTTAATAATTATTCCCACAGTCAGGACAATTTTCTCTTTTGCATGATTTATTACGGACTGGTATTCTTGATAATGCATCTGCATTAGCATGTAGGACACCTTCACGATATTGCACATAAAAATCATAGGTGTCAAGTATAGCTAACCAGCGAGCTAACATACCTTCCGGTTCTTTGAAGTTTTTAAGCCATAACAAGGAAGCATGATCAGTTCTAATTAAGAACTTTCTGCCCCAAAGATAGTGTCTAAAATGTTTCACAAAAGTAACTACTGCTAAAAGTTCTATAAAGGTTGTACAGTATTTTTGTTGCGATTTGCTGAGAGATTTGCTAGCATAGGAGATCACTTTCTCCTCCCCGTTTTGTATTTGTGACAAGGCACAGCCAATGCCTGTATTACAACCATCAGTATCTAAAATAAACAATCCATCATCTGTGGGAAAACTTAGAATTGGAGGTTCTGTTAATTTATCTTTTAATTTGTCAAAACTTTCTTGACACTTTTGTGTCCATACAAATTTTCTTTTCTTTTGAGCCAGTTCATTGAGTGGGAAAGTAAGCTGAGAATAAGCAGGAATAAACTCCCATAATATGAAGAAAGGCTTAAAAAGCTCTTCAATTCACTTTTATTATTTGGTGATGGCCAATTCTTAATATCATCTATCTTGTCAGGAATACAAGAAATGCCTTCCTCTGACACAAGGTGGCCCAAATATTGTATTTGTTTTTTGAAAAGGTGACATTTCTTTGGCTTTAGCTTCACATTTGCAGGCGAAAACGCAGGAAAACTTGCTTTAAATTTTGAAGTGTTGTATCGAAATCAGGACCAAAACAAATTTTGTCGTCTAGATAACATAAACATTGTTTCCATTGCATACCTCTAAGTACCAGTTCGATCAAACGTTCAAAGGTCGCCGGGGCATTTGATAAGCCAAAAGGCATGACCTTGAATTGAAAGTGACCAACATGTGTACTAAATGCTGTGAGAGGTTTGCTGGCAGAGTCCATTTTTATTTGCCAATACCCTGAAGCTAAATCTAGTGTACAAAAGTATTTGGAACCCGAGAGGGTATCAAGAGCATCATTGACTTTTGGGAGAGGATAAGCATCTTTCTTTTTAACAGAGTTAAGTTTTCTGTAATCTAGACAGAACCGGATTGAATTATCAGGTTTCTTTATAAGTACTACAGGTGCTGCCCATGCACTTGAACTTAGTTTCGAGTATATTCTTGTCTAACATTTTCTGTACTTCATCTTCAATTACTTGTTTTTGTGACAAAGCACACGCCTTGGTGGTATTTTTATGGGTTTTGAGTCACCTACATCAATATGATGTTCTACTATATCAGTTTGTGTAATGTTTCCTGAATCATCTGTAAAAATGTCTTTAAATTCATAGAGAACACAGCTTAACTGTTCTAATTGTTCTTTATTTAGGTTATCAGAAGCTTCACGATGTAAAGGTTGTAAATGACTAGGAAGCTCACAAGGCATGACGCTTGTTGTTTCCATATTGTCAAGTTCACTTACTGAAGAGACAGACTGAATGTTGCCTATAGTTAGATTCTTGTCAATTTTGACGATTTGATTTGTTAAATTTATAAGTGACACTGGTATGTCCATTTGGTCAGATGAAAGAAGAGTCTTGGCCATAAGAACACCCTTTCTTAGCATCACTTTACTGGGTTCAACAATGCCTTGTGAATCAAAGAATGTGCCATCTATTTTGGCATGAACAGTAATTTCAGATTCTGCTGGAATCTTGGTAGAATGAGTGACCCTAATGCGTGATAGTTTGTTGCTTTCTTGTCTGTAAAGATTTATCTTGTGTTTGCCGATAATCATGCAAAATTTACCAAATTTCAAATTTACATCAAAATCTTCAAGGCAATCTTGTCCTAACAAAGCAGGAAGGTCATCTTCAAGGTCAGCCACAAGAAAGTCATAGGAGAACAATTCATTATCTAGGTCAAAATTTAAATTTATTTTACCGGACACCTTGATATTACTTCCATTTGCTGCAGTTAAAGTACATGAAACCGCTTGAAGGTGTTCATCTAAGATTCCTATTTTCTTTGCGAACTTATTTGAAATTATGCCGAACCTGAATCTATCAATGCTTTTGAACAATAATCGTGAATAATAATTTTAGAATATAAACACGTTCTACTTGTTGCACTGTTTAAGATAATGTTATCTTGCCCCTTTTCTTTTGTTTTACCACAGGCTGAACTTTTTGGCTCAAGATCAGCCTCAATTAGTTTTCCTTACTAGATGTGGGACAATTTGATGCAATGTGACCTTTTGCGTGACATTTAAAGCATTCAATGTTTGATCTGTCTCTGCTATTTGATCTGCTTCTATTGCCTTTAGAAAGATTTTCATTCAAAGCTTTGAGAAGGGATGCTATGTCTTCTAAGGTAACATTTTCTTTACTTTTACTTGAAATGTTATTGCAAGATGTAGACTGCTCTTGCTCAAATCTTGGTTTTCTAAGGATTCCCTGAGAACTTTCAAATGCTTCAAATTCTATTGCGAATGATATTGCAGAGTCAATTGTTGTTGGGTGTCTATATTGTACATGATTTCTGACTTCAAGCTTAAAAAGACCATTTATAAACTGATCAATGATGTATATCTCTCTGGCTTCAGGCTGTACTGTTGGAAAAGCTTTCACAGCTAATCTTTGTAAAGCGTAGCCATATTGAGAAGCTGTTTCAGATTTGTTTACGCTTTCTGAATTCACAGCGATATGCTGTTTCACGTTCAGGGGGGTTAAATCTACAGTTAAGAACTGACAAAATGTATTCATAATTATCCAATAAATTTGGGTTAAGATCACTAAGAAGCTTTTGAGCAGGTCCCCTAAGGCTCATAAGTAATTGTTGGGCTTTTTCAACTTCATCCCATAGATTCCAAATTGCTACTTTTTCAAAGTGAACAATATAATCTCTCCATTCGATTGACTCCCAATCAAATTAATCAGGCTCTTTGGCTTTGTGCCTAACAGGCAACTGAGATGCAGTTTGTAATCCTAAAGGGCTAGGTTTATATGTACTGTTGAAGTTTTGCATTTGTGGCATAAAGGCTTGCTTTTCTGGTCTATGAAAAAAGAATGTATGCCATCCTGTGAATGAGTTGAACTATTGATAGTAGGTGTCATTAATGGATGCCTTCTATGTTCAACAAAATGACTATTTGCCATTAAAGTAGAAGCAGAACTGTGTTCAGGTATTGACAAAGGCCTTCTGTCTGCTAATTTATGTACATTGTGTGGCAGTACATCATTTTGTGAGTCATAACACTGACTATTATTTATTTCATGATTGGGATAATGATTTTGAGATGGCCCCTGATGAAAATTTATGAAATTGTCTCTGTCATTAAAGTCTTCATTACTATAAAGTTTATCAAAAAACTGCCTATGTGTACCACGTGTTTGCCTAGAGTTTTGATCTTGTACCTTTTGAGATAATCCTGTTAGGTTCTGACAAAACTCATTGGCATGAGAGCTAGTTTGATATGTTTGAGAAAACTGTCATTGTTTGGTGCTTGCATTTGTATAGGTATCAGAATCGATGAGTACCAGTTTATCTCGTGAGATCTTATCTACGAGCGAAGCGATGTTGATAAATCTCCACATACCATACTGAGTACGCGCGATCTTATCTGCTAAGTACCACAGGTAGTTCTGTTCTGTGTTTTAAGGTGCAAGCATCTAAACATGCGTAACACGATTTCTTTCTCGACTTATTAATAGGGATATCCGAATAGTTTTCTTATTCAATCTATTTGGCGCCTACTATTGTAAGGCAATAAAATGACCGAGAAAACCGGATTATTCATGTTTATTATATTAAGTCACTGAATCATCATCTTCTGAATGTAGATTTCCATTGCATTTATAATATTTCTACTCAGTAAGAAAATTGGGAGAAAATTTTACATTTTGATGTGATGACATTGCAATTTCGCACTTAGGAGATTTTGTTGTTATTTCCTGTTGATTCCTCATTTAACTCGCATTGATCAACACCGTACACGCGCTTGACATAAGTTAGTTCAATGAGCAAAACTGTTTCCGACAAACATAATACTTGAGACAGAAACTGATGTGTGGCGCATAGTTGATTATCAAGGAGTCGGCGCGTGGCTTTGAAAAACGGGCAGGCTAACTTTCATACGTTTTCCTTAAGCCTTTAAACAAATTCTATGGGAGCAGGACTATTTATTGGTGTCCGGCTTTGAAGTTGAAAATAATTTTTACTCTACGTGATATTAGATTTGCTTTTATACAAATATATCATCCTGCATATGACGTTTCTCGTTTACCTCATTCCATGAACTAAAAGTATTCACAACGGTTCACTCGAAGCTTTAAGCATCGACATTTCCTTAGTGTTGCAACTGAGCCAGTGAACCCTTTCGGAAAACTCCCCCCCTTCCCCACCAGTGGAATCCCCTCTTCCCAAACCAGTAAATGAATGTAAATCTACAATGTCTGCTATTAAGAGTGAGCCGGGCATAATTCAGGATGAGATTATTGAAATATGTGCCTGACAATATTACAGTAGCACAAAAGGGGTCGTAAAATTAAGATACATATATAGATTTTAGTAGTTTTTGATAAACGCAATTCATTTTATTATTGCTTGTTTTTTCTTATTTACAAATACAGTAACTATTGAAATGACGAAATAAATTGGTCAAAGGACTATTGCTATCTGTTAGGTTTTTTATTTGTTTTGGTCGTTAGACCAAACAAATAATGGTAGCGAAATTTCAGACCCTGATGCTGTTAATTGCAAATGCCGAAAGTAGTCCGCTTTTTTAAGCGGTTTATTCCCTTTATATGTACACTAACGCCGAAAAATTCAGGGGAGATCAATGCGTAAAGATGGTCAAATGACAGGCGCATTAATTTTCAAGCAAAATAGTTCCCGGATGGTCGAATATTTCCTATATTGTTTAATTCTTTACTTAACCATATACATAGAAATTTTCCCCGCATAAAGCGTGCACATAACGGGTTAATACAAACATGATAGTTATATCAAACACTTTACTGTGATGTGTGGGATATATCAAACACTTTTAAACTTCTCTGATTGGCCGAGAGAAAACAGCTGTGGTCTAAGAGAAAATTAAATGCTGATCACTTTGAGAATGTCCCTGTGTCTTATACTCAGTTTGAGACGGTCCCTGTATTGAATTGTGCATGTTTTCATTATCAAAATCATGTTCTAAACTTTGTGGAAAATACCTTTGAGTAGGTTTCTTTCCATGGGGTGCAAGATCATCAAAATTTTGAGAAGATCCCCTACTTTTATTGTGTATATCAAAATTTTGAGAAGATCCCCTACTTTTATTGTGTATATCAAAATTTTGAGAAGATCCCCTACTTTTATTGTGTATATCAAAATTTTGAGAAGATCCCCTACTTTTATTTTGTATTTCATTGTCTTGGTGTACTTTGAAAATGTGAATTATTTTCATTGTAAAATGAAAATTCACTTATGCTCGGTGTATTTGTGCTCCTAGTTTCAGATTTTATATGTTTAGATATGAAAGAAGGTTCATGAAGGGAAGAAATAGGTTCACTTTGAGTTGAAACATTTATGAGAGTTTGTTTCGGTTTATTGAACATAACTGTTTCGTTATCAAAACAACTTGTGTGTAGTGGCAAAGTAACATGACTTTCTTTGAACGAAACCTTTTTGTTTTTATCTTCTAAAGGTATCCACCAAGAATGTGGTGGCGTTATCATTTTCCTAGACAATTTTGAATTTAGTTTTTAAACGGACGAAACCCCAAAATGTAGCAGGGTTACTAACCTTGCAAACCCGGGTTAACTATAAACTCTAAGGTTTCAATCAAACAAAATCATTCACAATTTAGATGACTTTTATTAAATTTACATTTCTCAAATATCGTTATTCTAGTTTAATTATAACATTTCATAATCTACTACAATCTATACGTTGGTCATTATTCACAGTTTAATATGAAGGCAAAGTTAATTTAAGTTATTTAAGTTTCTTATTTAACTAAATGGAAAACACTCCTGAGAAAATATAATAAAAATAGATTTCTTATTCAAAAATGAAACAAAAATAATAACCCTACATTGGTAAAAATTGTGGCTTATCTCGTTGACTAGGTAAAAGCTACATTGGCGTCCTTGAGGCAAAAGCAATTGAGAAGGTCAAAATCTTTCTTATATAGTCTGACAAAAAGTGAACTCACTAAAAATCTCCTGCTAGAAAATAAAGGAAATGGGGGTAGTTTCAAATTAAACAATTACTTAAGAAAACATTATCAATAAATAAGAAAAACCATAAAAGCGTAACATTAAATCATTAATCTTGAAATGACCAAACATTTAAGAGGACCAATCTTACACTTGAAAAGTCATGAATTTAAGTGAATCTGAAATGCTTTACCGTAAACAGAAGAAATTAAGAGAGAAATTACTTTAATGAATTAAAGATTAATAAAATTGTTTTAGAAATAATCAAAATCTGCCACATCAGCATAATGCGTTCATTTACCGTAATGCATTTTCAATCGATATATACATGTAGAACATGTTTTACAACAAAGACGGATAAGTGTAAACTTGCATTTTCAAAATAATAAAAATGGGTTGAATTGAAAATTTTAAATGTACAAACATTTAATTATGCCTCGGCCAGTCGGGGAGTATTTCTTGACACTGTAGACTAGGTGTATTTTGGTAATTGTTTTAACCCCAATGAATTATTTTGCGGTGTCTTTGATGTGCAGCATCAACATTTAACTTGTATCTGTCTGATATTAGTTATAACGTAGAGTAATATTTCCGTTTTTAATCAGTTTGAACTACATTTCCATTAAATTTTAAAAATTATGTCATCTGATAATTGTTTAAAAATTTGATCGGTGGTCCATTTTTATGAGCTAAAAATATCACTTATCCAGAAATAATCTTATTGAGGAATATGAAATACTGTATAAAATCATTTGCATTAAGTATTTGTCTAGTTCTTTTAAAGCAGTTTATATTTGGTATTGGCCTCACGAGTGCGCCTTATAGCAGAGATTGCAGTGCAATTTTGCTACCGTGTGTCAACTGTGTCGTTGTTAATCGAACTTTGTAGTCATTTTTGTATTATTATGAGTAATAAATAGAGCCAACACAATGTGTGCTTATTGTAGTATCATCTTTACTGAAAGGTAATAATAATAATGTAGATAAGGTTAAAATAATCTTGAGTTCTCTTTTTATAATATATACGGAAGTAATTTCCCTTAAAGGCCAGACCCAATCTTTTGTGGTGTTATGTGTTCATGTTTGTCTTTTGTCCTTTTGTTATGGGTAATTGAACTGGTTTTGCAAGAGTGATGGATGATTGATTTTGGTATGCAAGTTATTTTTAGACGATTTGGTTCTGAGATATATATTCTTTCTTGGTAACTGACCACTCCTTTCATTGCATTCAATGCAATAACATCTCTAAAATCTGATATTCAAAGTATATATATTTCTTTAAAGAAATATTGATAGATTTATTCTTATCCATAATTATTTATTTTGAAGAATCTCTTCTATCAAGCCTGGTATGTATATATGTATACATTTATTTAATTGTGAAATTGTTCTTATTGTAATTTGATTTGTTGTATAATATTTTGTATTATGTAAAATATTTGTTTTGTAATGTGATGTCTTATTGTTGTTTTATTTTATTACAGGTTTTATTCTTTATTTAATTAATATATCTAAGCCTCCTTGAGTGTTGGATTAAATAAAACCCCCACTACAAATTGGCTCTCCGACGAGATTCCAAAAGACGAGCCAGGCGAGCTGTTTTCTGGTTGGAGGCCACCTGGGATCCAATGGCAATATAAGGACCAGGAAGATCGCAGAGACCTCGCCGCGACAACAAAGGCAGCAAAAGAAGAGATCGTCATTCTATCATCATATTGGTATACCTCCACCCCTATCCCCACCCATATTTTTAATAAGAACTCTTTCGCGCCACACAACTAGACAGAGATACATGTACATAGACTTTTATTTGTAAATAGTAATCAGCTGGAGGAATTTGTATATATATACGGACAATCGAAAATGTGATATTTTGTGATTTTTATTTTTGTGTTTGTGGAATTTTTTATCTTTATGTAAGTAGACATTTTATTCTTGTGTATTTTTATTGTTTTGGGCGGTATTTTTCATTGTTTGGTTTGTAAGATCTATTTTTTCTTTGTTATCTCCGGTACTACTTTCGGCCCACATTCTAAATTTAGTGTGACCTGTTTTCTGGAAATTTAATAACAAGGTAAATTTCTTTATATTTTTACAAGGTTTCAAGGTTTCAAAATTTATTGGCTATCTACATGTAAAATGTCTTTGGCCATATTTACAATAAACATATATGGCAAAGACAGACATATTGTATAATATATACAAAAGCATACAAACATCGTACAAAGTAATACAGAAATTAATATTTCAAACACTCAAGAAACAGTAATATTTGCCAGGGTATTGTTTCTTAACGTGAAAGCAGCTTTAATGTATTTAGCAATATTACATACTTTTTTCTTGTTCTTAGTTGACATATAACTATTAAAAAATATTCTTACTAGGCCAATGTACATTACAATGATATTTAATTCTTAGATTTCTATATTTACTACAACAAAACATTAAATGATATTCATTTTCAATTACATTCTGGTTGCACAGTTTACACAATCGGGTTTCTCTAACTATGCCACAATAACCTGTTTCAATTTCTAAATTGTGTGAGCTTAATCTAAAAGGAGCTAAACAGGTTCTAAGAGTGTAATTTTCAATTACATTAAGATAGTTTTCAAATTTAACTCCTTTTTGAAATTGCAATAATATTCAAGTTTAGGCATAGGTCGTAGTGACGCTGACCAATCTTGTAAAAACTGATCGCGTAAAACATTGGTAAATATTTACAACTGTCATCAAAGTTAAATCGTATATGAGCAAATCCAAGATGATCAATAATATAATGTATACGAGAAGCCCAGCAGCTATTAATAATGTGATCAATAAGATCTCTATACATAACATTAATGGGAGAAAAAACATTTATCATAATTTTTAGCCAAAAATTTAAAGATCGTTCTTTACAAGTAACAGATAACGGTAATCTACCCAGTCCTCCCAGTACCGCATAGTTTGGGCTTTGTTGTTTTACACCTAAAACATGCTTACAAAATATGATATGTAATTTGTCCACTTCTTTATAGTTATATACCCCCCAAATCTCTGAACCATATAAAAGTATTGGCACCACCATTGTATCAAATAATAATAATTTAGTTTTAACATCAAATTTCACTTTGTCAAATAGAAGCATCAGATTGTGGTATGCTCTTAATGCTTGATCATATAGTCGCCTTTACTGCATGTGTCATATTACCTGTATACATAAAATTAATGACTACGTAAGTAAAGTTATCTACTTGCTCAATTTTCTCACCTCGTTCATATAAAAATCTTTATTTACATCATTAGATCTGCGCTTTTCAAAACACATACTTTGGTTTTATTTACATTAATTTTAAGACCCCATTTTTCTGCATAATGAAAAATATTATCTATTTGTGACTGTAGACTAACAGGATTCGTAGTAAACAATACAATGTCGTCAGCAAATAATATAATATAATATACATAGATTACAATTCTAAATCTTTATCAGTTAAAGTATAAAAGTCTATACTATCAATAATATCGTTTACCAAAAGAATGAAAAGTAAGGGAGATAATGGCTCTCCTTGCTTCAGACCAATCGATACATCGAAAAATTCAGACAACTGCATAGTACTAGATATTTTTACACGTGATTGTACATCATTTTAAATACATTTCATCATATTGGTCATTTTACAACTTATGCCGGCTTGAATAAGTTTTACCCATAATGCATCCCTGTTAACGGAGTCAAAAGCTCTCTGGTAGTCAACAAAAACACACCAAAGTTTAGATTTTTTGTATAAGATCTTCTGGATAATTGTATGTAATAAAAAATTGCATCAGTTGTAGAACGGCCATCTCTGAATCCATATTGAAAGTCACTTAAAACATCATTGTTTTTCACACCAACTGTTAATACGGTTCCTTTACAATATGGAGAAGATTTTTACCAATTGTATTTACCAATGTAATACCTCTATAATTCGAATGGACCCCTTTGTCACCTTTTGAGTTGGGACGTAGTCCCAACTAGTGTACTTACAAACCAGAAATTTCCAACCATACAGGGTAACGCCCACTGCAGTGACGTTTTCATCACCACTATAATTATTTATGCTTATATTGTATTCTAACATTTTCAAGGAAGTTAATTCATAGTGATCATCCCGACCATGACCGACGCATAACCGCGCGAGAGTGAAAAATAGTTGCTCTGGGAATTTCTGAAAACTTTGATTTATTGCAAATGAAGAGGAAGATAAGAAATTTATTTTTTTGAAAATCTTGTTGCAATTGACTTGAATTACCGGTATTAGAAATGTAGCGGATATAAAATTTTAAAGGTCGAGTAATTTCATGAAATGGAATAGCTAAATTAATTGGATTCATAGTAATTTCATTGAATGGAGACGGCGTTTTTGACGGCTCGCAAATATTTAAAACTTACTCATCTGTACCTTATCATCACATTTTTTGTATGATACTTTCCAGAAATTTTTGCTAAAAGACAAATTTTTATAAACGAATAAATTTTGTAGTTTATAATTGCAAAGTGAATATTGAAATAGAATTAGCAGAGATGTAGATAACCTATTCGTCTCTGAATTAGCCTATAATTAGATGAATCCGACAACTTCCGGTTTACTTTATGACCTACTTGACGAGCATATCAGCCTGTTTAGCCCATAAGGTAAGTTTTAAAGCAAAATATGAATTTGATGAATAATAATATTAAGTTTATTTTATTGATGTCAATTCGTTCCCGAGGACTAAAACTTTCGTTAATAATTTCGAAGTAATTTGGAGATCTCGAGTCTTTCGTCCCGAGACATTCGATCCTACTGTAGCCTAGTCTCAATTTTTGGACTGCAAAACCGACAGATTTTACAAAATTGGTATCCTAGAGTCATTAGTTTTGACGCCCTTAAGGCTGTTTAAGAAGTGCATTTTTTATGATTTAACTTGATCAATGAATAAAAATACAATATAAAGTTACTATGACATGTTATGTTTATCCCTGCAAACCTTTTTTATGTTTTTTGTTAAAAGTTCGAAATCACTAAAAAGTTTTTGCTACTTAAGTAAACAGACCGTGGCAGGCATCGATTGTTGTTTACAGTCATATGAAATGACGCCTTTTCATTGGGTTGTTATTTTTTTAAAGGATATTTTTCACGTGGGGTTAATGCATAAATGTTTACAGGCCCTAAGAAAGTTTTTTAAATGAGGCAAAACCTGTAAAATGTTATTACAACATGTGTTCAAACTTTAAAAATCCATAAATTTTAAAAACCATATACATAAACTATCCATTATTTTTAAGGGAAAAGCCCATAAACACCCTGGCAGTTTTGGTTTTCCTTTAATAGGTGCACCTGGAATGTATTTACCAATAATCTTGATGAATAGCATCTGTTTTTGGCTTACAGAGCTGAAAAAACATATCTAAAATGAAAGATGTTGTAAAAATATGTGTATGTTGATTTAAAAAAATGTTTTTTTTCTTTCTTTTATAAACTTTATATACAATAATTAACCCATTATGAATTTTACTCAGTATCAATTAAAAACCAATTAATGTTTTCAAAACAATATAAGCTGTACACCTTATGCTACAGTGAATATTAAGGACACCTGCAAAGTTTTTGGTCACATGACACTCGTTAGACATTTTTTTAAAATGGAGGATAGAACAGAAAAGGGCAGGTCAAGATTTTTTCAAAGGCTGTATTTGCAAAATTATGGCTTGCATAAGCATCGATTGATTTTGCATTAGTAAAAAGATGAAAAATGTACAGTAAATATTAAGGTGAAGTATTTTCAGTGAAATGTCTCTGTCTTTCCACATAATCACATGTTTTAGTTATACGTTGAAAAGACATCTTTGCAGTGCAGTCAGCAAATTATGACGTCATACGAGGTTGTTTGGTCAAAACAAAAATGCCGTCAAAATAGATGAGCGTCAAAACACATGACCGGACGATATTACACAGATGTCTGCCTTTACAGGGAAAACTAGCCTAATTAATTCGGCGTGAACGGTTTGACCCATTTTACAGACTTTTTTTTACTGTCAAACCGTTGGAAAAAAGACAGCGCCCGTCCAAAATTATCTCGGTGTCTCTTTGACAAGTCTAATTAGTTGGACTAAGGGAAAACCGGCATATACGCCTACATATTGTTGGTCTTGTCACGGCCGTAACGTCTCTACCAAATGAGGCACATTCTTAAATATTTCAGGATAATTTTATTTTGATCTTTCATGTTAAGTTATTCAATGATTGAAATAAAAGGGGTTTTTTTATTGAAAAATTATGAAAAAAATTTAATTTTTTTAACCTCCTTTAAAAATGAGCCATTTAAAACTGTTAAGTTTACCCCCGCAAAAAACTGAGGCTTTTGAATTAACATTAAAAGGTTTTTTGGGAATTTTCCTTATTAAAATTTTTGAAAAAAAAACTTCCCTTTTTTGATTTTCTTATTTTTTTTCTTCCCTACCCACAAATGACAAACAGCATTTTTGTCATTTTTATTTTACCCTCACCACCTAGTGTTTTCCCCTTTAAAAAGCCGAATAAAGGCTGTTTAACCTAGCCCAAAATAGGTATATTTTCCCCTGAAAATGCTAATATTTTCCCCTAAAACCCCTGTGCACATTCTTCACCAGAACAATGACTTAACTTCAGCTGACTTATATCAGCTAGAAGACAGAAAGCTGTCCCTATAGATAGTCTCTGCTATTACCATGCATGTTAAAGGAACTCCACTGAGGTTTAAAAGCCTAAAAACATAACATTTGAATTTTTTACAAAAATGAGCTGGGGCACTTTAAACAGAAATATATGCAAAGATAGTTAAGAAATATACTTTGAAATAAATTGAACGTATTTTTATGCTATTTTAGCCCGATTTGAGTGAAAAGCGTTTAAACGCTAGCCTTTTCATTTTGGGTCATTTTTTAACAATTTGAATAATTGTTCTGGAAAAACAAAGTGCGCAAATAATCTAAAAGTTTGCACAAAGATTAGTGGTCAAAACTTACATCAAATGGTACATTTATCGGGAAAAAATATTTTCAGTCCCATCATGTCAAAATTCCTCAATGGAACCCCTTTAAATTGAATTACAATTTAATTTTTTTAAATGTATGGGTAAATTCCTTTCTCAGTGGTTGGAATTTGATGTTCCTCTTTTCTGATTTATCAAGCTATATTTTCCCATTCATAAAGCCACAGGTTGTTTTGAAAATTGAAAAAAAAATCACTGTCACCATGATAATTGTTAACCTGAAAAATCTTCAGGCACTTAAAGGGATTTGAACCCCAGACCTCTTGATTACAAGGCAGACACACAACCATGTTGCTAAAATGTCAACACAACAGCAAGGCTGTTGGAAATGATTTATACCTGTTCTCACTACATGGTTGAAGTAATTTAATCAGTGTTAATTAGACATTTAACAATTTTTGATAATACTGATATTCACATTTTATTCACAACTCTACATGTTAATAAATAAATATCATAATAAAATGATAGAACATTTTCTATTTTAGTGGTAATACTGTGGAGTAATATGAAGAAATATTATTATCATAATTTTATGTCATTACATGCTGTACACAATCATATTATAGTGTAAACATATATACATTGTATATACACATATATACATTATATATACACACATAAGGAGAGTAGTATTAGATAATTTTGAAAATGAAATCTCTAAATTGATATTTTCAGGGAAATAAAAGATCATTTACTCCAATATTCACTTGGAAAGGCTGGTACATGTAGCTAGAAAAAAGTATGAGATTAAAGAAAGACAAGAAGATGATCACAAACAACAGGTACTTATATAATATTTGATGTATATTTCACAAATCAAACTGTTTTCCAAAAATTATTCATGAAAACATATGCCTTTTTACCAGTGTCACCACGGGCCAGATTACCAGACCCATTCCCACTTTAATTTCCAAGTGGCAAATAATGCCAAATATGCTTATTTTTTCCAAGTTTAGAAAAAAATCATAAGTCAAAATTCCCGTTAACAAAGCTGACAATTGTTCTTCATTCCATTTCAATCCAATATGGTACCAGACAAACACATTCCATTGTCAATTTTTATGTATTTTTTATGCTTTGAATGATATACAATTTGTTGGATTAACAACTTTGGTACATGGTACTGAATATTTTTCCCAATCAAGATGCAAAATTTCCTAACCTGTTGCAAGGAAATGTTTCCCAAAATGTCTAGGAAAAGGCTTGAAACTGAAATTGTTTAGTTTGCATTTCTAATCTACATACTGAAATAGTCCAAGACTTGTTCATATATAGTACCGCCTAAAATAAAAGAGTGTCGGTGCATGCTCACAGTTTATTATAGTGTTAGTTAAGAACATACTTTAAATATTTCTGTCAATTGGCATTAAGATACTGCCTATGACAGTCTTTTTCCTTTGCTGAAAATGATCACTTACATGCAATATCATAGTATGGTTTTTAAGGTGGTACAAATCAATCCTACAGGGCATTACAAGGAACTGCAAAATTTACAATACAGTTTTGTTGCCTTCAACAAGACCTCAATATGTATGCAAAATTTACAATACAGTTCATCCTTATGAATATTGTTTACATTTTGATTATTCAAGATTGAAACAAATGAAAATATTCAATAGCAAAGCACAGCTGTGAAGTGATTGTTTCTCCACCAAATGATTTAAATATGTATAAAATGTTTCCCTACCCTTTGATTGACCATATTTTTCTGCTTAGTGTGCCTTTATTGCTAAGATCTGCTTAATTGACAGACTGTTTTTAAAGTTTGAAATGATAATCTTTGAAACATTCATATTTATTATTAAACTAACCATTATTTACAATTCATTTGTAGCCAATAAATAATTATACCTTTAAATTGTATGCGGTCTAAACAAATAAATTAAAAATTACTATGAGTATTTATTAAAAAATTGTATTTCAAATATATTTAAAAATTAAATAGTGTTATTGAAAGTCATTTTGTATGACAGACAGACAAATCTAGTGCTCTGCATTGTAAATGTAAGAAGAGACAAATAAGATAAGCATTTTTTTGCAAATTATTTCACTTCATATAATTGTTATTGAATTTTTTAAAGGTGGACATGTGTCACTGTCAAGCAATTGAAGATTAGCATCACAGTCGGTGGGAATCTCCAGTTTCCAGATGTAGTGATCATAACTGTATAGGCACCATGAACACTTGGGACTAGTTGGAGTATTTTAGAGGGCTAGTCTGAGTTCGCACTTCAGTTGAATCCCCTGTCAATAGAAATGGGCCAGCCATGAACATTGTGTTGATCTAGTTGTTTTGGCATCATACTTACTCAGCAGTGATAAATTAAATCAATTGTGATATTTTGACTGATTTCCTCAAAAGTTTCCATGAATTGAAGCTCCTGGGACTTGTGTTACATATGACATCACATTCCAAATTTTATTAAAATATTGTGTAATGTTTAGCAATTCAGAGCTAGCATACTTCATAAGTTATAACATGTATCTTAGTTTGCCTGGAATAAACCCGAGAATTGTAACTATGAGAATAAATTGTTGTTATTAGTCCCCTTCTGTTTTCACCAAGAGGGGACTAAAGGCTGACCCCTTTCTGTATGTCAATGAAATCTGAATTCTGATATTACTCAAAAGGTACAAAAGCAAGGTTCATCATACTGGTATCTGATATAGAACAATACGGAGATTTAGCATGTTATTATAATTTATGCTCCCAAAAGGGAGAGAATATAGTTGCTGCCTTAACCATCTGTCTGTATGGACTCAAGTAATATTATGGATAAATATCCGTGTTCATTCCATACAGACTTGTACTTGTGGGGAAAAAGGTTGCTCATGGGAGGAAAATATGTTTTTTATGGTGTTTTTGAGATTTTAGATGATTAAAGAAAAAACAAACACAGTCTGAACTTAGGAAGACATCCGTCCTTCACACTCTTGTCCGGAATATGAATATA
This sequence comes from Ruditapes philippinarum, assembly GCF_026571515.1. Taxonomy (NCBI): domain Eukaryota; kingdom Metazoa; phylum Mollusca; class Bivalvia; order Venerida; family Veneridae; genus Ruditapes; species Ruditapes philippinarum. The sequence continues at coordinate 11,486 of NW_026859540.1, read as the reverse complement.
ACTAGATACGTATTGAAGGGATTTTATGTAAACTTCGCAAAGTGATAGAGACTTTTGAGAGGAAGTGCAGTGTTCAGGAAACATAACTCTACCTTGCTTCATGTTTCAATTATCTCCCTTAAGTTAAAAATGCTTATTCCAAACTATCACTGAAACTACATCAAGTTTTACAGACTCGAATTTGCTTTGCCAAAGTGTCAAAGAACCATAACTGCATTCCTTAGTTTTTTAATTATCTCCCTTTATAATACATGTACTTAATTATTCTTGTCCAGAGAAATACTTGAAAAGAGTTGATGCAATTTGATTAAAATTTTTCACAGCGAAAACATTCAAGTGAAAGGAAGTGTTTTTTCAAAGAACCATTTTTTTCTAGCTTAATTTTACAATTATCATCTCTTAAAATACATGTACATCAACATTTAAAATATTGGTTGTCTGAAGTAAATCTTTTCAATGATATCACACTCACAGTTGTAGAGACTAGTGGTCAGAGATGCTGTGTCAAATAACCAAAATTCTACATTACTTAGTTTTTGAATTATCTCCATTTATATTATTTCATGATACTTGTTCAGAGAGAGGATTAAAATATGCAAGGAATTTGATTGAAACTTCATACAGTGAAAGATATTAGCATGAGAAGTGCAGTGAACAAAAGCCATTATAAGTTCTAATGACATGGTCACATTCATATAATGTGATGCAAAAATATTGACCATTTGAGTGTTTACTTGATACTGATACAGAAAATTTGATATATTTATATCACAATTGATTATTTTTTCATAGCTTTGTCTCCCTTTATTATGTCATGTGTTAAAATAGTCGAGCTTGCAGTTTCCTCTGGTAGCTCTTATTTCACTTGTTGCTCTTGTCAAAAAAGGCCAATAACGGTTTGTGATGGACCTACACGTACATGTAACCTAAATATTATATTTGAACATGTGTGTCATAGAATAATTGTATCAACTACTGTTCATTTACTGAATTGTGCACTTTATATTTATCAACCGGCAACACCCTTCACTCATTGAATTATCTGCCCCCGAAATAGTAAAAAATAGTTATTTTGATCCTTCATACGTCCCAACTGCAGTGCCTTCAGCACTTTGATTTATAGATTGGTATGATAACTCCTTTTGACCAGGAATTTGGGTATCCCAGTTGTCAAATATATGGTTGAATATTGTAAAAAGATAAGGAGAAATATATTCTCTACAGTCAATAAAGAAATCTGCTACATTATTTTCGTAATCACAGCTTTTATAACGGTTTAATATAGATATAGTTTTACTTACTTCATCCACAGAAATAGATTGATCAAGATCATCCATATACACATCATTATCACTAGAAGTCGTAAAATTATTTATATTGAATTGATCATAATTCTCATTTGAAACATTTTCAAAATGTTTTTTTTTTAAATCCTCTTGGAATAGATATTTGTGTGTATTGAACGTTATCTTCGGACTTGCGAACTAAACCATTTGTACAGCATTGACAAAAACATATTTTGTTATTGTTAAATGCAGTTCAAAACTTACAAATTCGAATAAATTAGGAGAAAAACCGACCAGAACAGTCACATGTCAAATTTCAAAATATCTACATGATCAGTTTATATCTTCAATAACTTTCTCAAAACAGAATATAGGATGCTGAAACCTTTAACCGAGTGTGGCATATATATTGCATTATGGAATAGACATACTAATGAACTTCAAAATAACAAAGAAACCCACTTGCCTCGCAAAAATTCGTTCACCCGTTTCAAATCAAAGCACTGAATGTACTGATGGGGAGGCTATGACAGAATGTTTCAGACTTTTGCTTAAAATGTGCTGTTATTTCAATTTTTACCAAAATAAGAAGATATGCACATTGCGCCATTTATCCTTACTGTTGTGTTCAACCATTCATATATATGGTTATATGGTTGATATTCATTTTGTAAATGAGGTACATTCGGACTGTTAATCATGCAAATTTTGAAAAACCTAAAACTGCCATTTATAAATGACATACCAGCAAGTATGATGACTGTTCATTATAAATTACCATTTTACAACTGACGGTTCCTTACAAAATATTCTAGGACTGTTCATCATAAATACTTTATGTCATTTTAATATCATTGAATGATAATAACAACTGCAAGTTATGCAACATTTTTATTGAACATAAAAATTATACATATTTACATGTACATAATTGAGATCAATAAGAAACTGTCTTGTGATGAGTATTAATATTCATGCTCTACGGACAGAAAGTTGTCTTCTCCCGAAGCAAATCTCGAATAAAATCACGTTTCAGAAAATTATTCCCATTTCATTACTCGTCGCTGACTTTGACGGCTTCGGATAATATTAAAGCTAAATATTTCTTGAAAAAATACATATCTGCAAAGCTTTTTCAAATTGAATAAACCTAAGTGAAAATTGATCAGGAAGTTATATCTTCTTTTTTTACCGCCAACACTCAACCAACTTATGGTAGTTAATCGATAGATTCTACATGTATTTTTAAACCTCACTAGCTTGAAATATATACTGCGGAAAATCTGTTGTTAACAGGGTTTGCGGTTATTACGTAGGGTTTTCCCTGTCGACCATTTCCCGCAAATAGATGAGAACATCGAAGCGTCAGTGCTATATGGCGTGTTTTGGAAGTTTTTGTTGAAACTTCTCCAAATCCCTCCAGATGCGTGCACGTCGCGGAGAAGGCACACGGCAGGTCAAGGTCAAGTCATCTCAAGTACCAGAGGGGATTGGTTGACCTGTCGTGACTTACTCTGGAGGTTTGGCGCTAATGAATGCCGTTTTTGTTGTCGTCAGTCAGGAAGTTGATGCCTTGACAGTATTGTCGTCTCCTTTACCACCAACGAACGAAGAATGGGCTTCCAGGAGGTTCTGCTTGAAAAAGACGTCTCCGATGCTATAATCTCGGACATATGGTTATTCCGGCGCCGAGTATAAATAAACTTAAAACACACACACTTTTGTTGAAAACAAAACAAAAAAACAACAACACATTTTCTGTAGTAATTTTTCAAGTGTTGTAAAATGAATACGAAATTCCTCTTATGCCGCCGATTATTTTTAGAACACAAACATATAAGTTCTTTTTATTTGATTTATTCAAATAAACATTAATCACTTCAGCGCGCGCAAATATCGTTTTCAAATTAAAATTTCGTAAGATATGTTGATGAATTCCCGATGCTCGACTGTAAGTCATTCGTATATATATGCGTTTTTTCTTCTTCTTTTTTTAAAGCTTCTTATTCTTTAATATTTTTTATGTATCTCATAATCTGTATTGAAAATTTGAATTTTATTACACATGGGCTATCAAATTATGATGCGTTGCCCTAGAATTGAATAAACTTTCTAATTACACAATACGGGGTCATTCATTTGATTGAAGACTGATCTTTGCGTCTTTCTCTGAAATAATTATTTCCTTGTTAAAACATATTTGACCACATATTTCTGTCAGTTAACTTTACTTCCGATTTTTGTTGTACCGAAACACATGTTTCTATTTGTGTTTCCTAATCAATTCGAATCTATAATCAGTTTAATGGGATCACCACCGGGTAAACGACTACTAGGTACTTTGGTCATGTTTTTTACCCCAAATATTTGAATGTTTCTATTGGGATTAAAAAGAGCGTAGTTAACTAAACAACTGGTTGTATAAATCCTTGACCTGTCTAATTCTAATTATGAGATTAGTGGATTTATTAAGACTTTCACTACAAAATATTCCTAAACAAAAGAGCACATGTTTAAATTTATTCCTATACAAATAAAAGATCAGAGTAGGGATCTGTCAATTGACAGACATATTTTTAAAAGATACTTTTATGTTAAAAGTTTGATTAATGAATTATGTAAGATGACAATATAAGTATTGCTTTTTTATTTTGCTAATGTAAAATGTAATCTTGTGCTGAAATTTTGTCGGAGGGTCCTTACGGGTTTTGTAGTTAAATAGTTTTTTTTACGGCGATACATGGTTCAAGAATATAATGTTTTCAACTATATGTTCATCACCATCAGTGAATTTTTAGTTAAATGTATGCAAAATATTTACTAACAGCTATATGATATAGCGGTTTAAGAGCGTTTTCCGCGTACAGCCTCCTATAGGGTGTACTAATAAGTTAGTTTTCCTTAGTTATCACGCAAGCATGATCCATGTCTCTGATGTAAGCGACAGTTTACCATTATTTGTCTTTAAAAAAAATATTAAGGACTATTAATGGTTTATAACAACAAAAGAACATGCATGATATTGAGACTACGGTGTTGCAACGTTCTAGATAATGACCCGTCATAAACAGTTGGTCGCTGCGTAGTAATTGGAAAATTGTTATCAAAAATAATAAAGAATATTTGCCACCTAATAAAAGCATTTACTTATAAATTTTCATTTATGCTTTTTGTTAAAAAATTATTGATAAAGTTATTCTGTAGAAGGGTTTTCATACCAGAACTATTTATGACCAACGTATGACTAAACCTGATTACCGCCGCAGTATGACGTCACGGAGTAGTGATTTTGAAAAAATTCAAGAATTTTTAAGAGGATTATTATCTTTACAAATTGCAGATATGAAGTTAAAGAATGAAAATATTTTCATATTGTAAATTTCTGTGATGACTGATGAGTCAGCTTAAAAAAATCAAGGTACTATTTTTTGACCTGATTACCGCGGCAGTAAGATTTGACGAATGGTATTAACATTGGGGAGGCATAGCCTCCCCAAAAATGACGCCGTGTTCGCCATACCAATTCGCTCGCTTGAACCAAGTGTGCAACCACTTCACGTCCTGCCCCTTGTCTATGTGTCTTACTAAATTAATATACATTGATTTATTTTTAGTTATCTGGGTTAATACAATAAAATTAGTTTAGATATATTTAAAGAAGTATATGTTGTGAAGTATAAAAATCTGGAAACAAAGTGATCCCTCGGAAGCATTAATCACAACAAAATTACAAGAGAATTGCAGACTCAGTTTGATTGAGTCTGTACATGAGGGATAATGGATACGTGCAACATTTACATGATCCAAGTCATTTTGACTTGAGACACTTTCTTTTATGATCACATCCCCCGATTCCTATTCTGCCAGGCACTACAAAGTTGTGCATACGATATCCGTTATTCAAGTAGTTTCGTAGACGAGATTCGAATATTCGACCTCGCACATCCAATACGTTTGTCTTAAACACTAAATACTTATATGTATATTGGATTGTATGGATCATATTGTAGAAATTGTAATACATGTAAAAAATGTATGGGATGTAAGCAGTAGCAGCAGTAGGAAGTGTGCAGTTAGTAGTAGCAATAGCTAAGCAGTAGCAAAATTATAATCAAAGCACAGAAGGCGCTGAATTTGTTTGGGTTTCAGAATGTCAGAAAGGTGGAGGTTGTGAGATTATAAAACAATTTGTTTTTGTATAGTACCATCAATGCTTTCTAGCGTTTTAATTGTAGTAGATTGGCTATAAGACTAATTGCAACACTGATATTCGATCCAATGTTTATTTGACTTTAACAATTTGAAAAAAAAAATGTGTTGCCTTTACTGGGATTTGAACTCCAGTTCTCTCGCATCCTAAGCGAGTGCGCAAACCCCTCGACCACAGTGGATTTACATGTTTACGGTCTGAAGAAAATCATATAACATGTATTCTAGTTACGGTTTGTAATGACGCTAACTGTTGTTTAACACTTTTGTAAATAATCATGACGCTTACTATAAGCATGTATATCTATAAAGAATAAAACAATATTAGAAATATTCGACTATTCGGGAATTATTTTGCTTGAAAATTAATCCGCCTGTCATGTGACCATATTTACGCAGTGATCTCCCCTAAATTTTTCGGCCTAAGTGTTACATATAAAGGGAAGTAACCGCTTCAAAAAAGCGGACTACTTTCGGCAGTTGCAATTAACAGCATTAGAGTTTGAAATTTCGCTACCATTATTTGTTTGGTCTGACGACCCAAACAAATAAAAACGTGAAATTGGCAGTAACAGTGGTACAGTAGTAGCAGTAGTTAAATTATAAAACGTGAAATTGGCAAAAGCGGTAGCAAAGCAGTAGCAGAAGCAATATTAAATCAAAGGGCTGCATGCTCTGTGGTATTTTCTGATCTTTCCTGTATAAGTTTATTTTTATATACTATTATTCATCTTACGCAGCGACTGCGTTTAACAGTTTGTGATTGATACATATGGAATTTTGCATGCTTAGAGTTGCATCAAAAATCATTTTTCATTTTTTATTACAGCCACACTTTATCCTTGCATATCGTGGCAACTTCCTTAAAAAAGACACTTCAAAAAAAAATGTTGCCTCGACAAGGATTTTAACCTTAGGCCTCTCACACCATAAACGAGCGCGCTACCTCTGCACCACAGTGAAGTAATACGTATGTAGCGTGAATAAAAACAAATATATTGTAATTCTAAAATTGAGAATTTTCATTTCGTATTTGTAATCCTTATTAATTTCGAGGTATTTTGTTCAAGATAAACCTGTTGTTAAACACTGATGAAAATAATTTAGCGAAAATCTTTTTGCCAAAACAGTCCGACATGTATATATTCCATTACTCGACAGTCAGATTTATTTGTGTACTACGCTCTGGAGTATTCGGTAATCGACATAGCTAAAAATAGCATTTTCATTGATTAAGCTTTACGGAAATAGTCGAACATTTTTCATTGGGTAAAAAAGATATTCATCCGCGAAATTTGTGATTGTAACCTCATATTTCTATTGACTAATGTAAACTTTTAATGCACTGTAATTCGTTCAATGCCTACATTAAAAATTATTCTTTCTTTTAAATTGCTGGTTTTTAAGCAGTTTTGAGTGAGAACTACTTTGCGTTGTTAGGTCTGTGAGGAAATTTTGTGTTAGACCGTGGATGTTAGCTATGTATTTACTGATCTTGCGATCAGAAAATACAAAAACGTGAAATTGGCAGTAGCAGTGGCAGTAGCACATCAGTAACAGCAGTAGCACAGTAGTAGCAGCAATAGTAAATGTGCAGTTTGCAGTAGCAGTAGCAGTAATTAAAAAAGTGAAATTGGCAGTAACATATTGCTAAGGCTACTGCTGTGCTACTGCTACTGCTAACTTCACTTTTCCTTCTGCTGCTACTGCTACTGCCTTATTCCCAGTTAGAGCTATGTCATCTACACATGGGATTTCGACGGCTACAATCGAAAAGGTGAGTCCATCCGAATAACAGCTTAACAAAAGTATAAGATTTAATCATATAATGCACGCACATAATGTCGGAATGTGTTGAAAGCATTTATGTCCCAGTTTAATTACAAATTAAGAACGTTAGTTATCTGAATGATAAAATAAGCAAATGAAAATCATATGTTCGAGAAAGCATCGTAATAATTGCACTATTTTTCTCCCAAACGAAGTACAGCCAAACACGGTTTTTATGAGCAAAAAGTAAAACGAAAAATCTTAGATAAAATCGGAGTAATAATTTTAAACATAGAGTAAGCATACCAGTTAAACATAAGGAAATAACATTTATAAATGTGGAAAATATGTGCTACAATATCTGTTTTGTCGGACTAAAATAATTTTCAAAATAACAATTGTCAAAGTAATTTCTGATCTTATTTTTCGATGATCAGATCAACGATCTTCACTTCAGTATTGTCATGTAAAATGTGTTTAGATATATGATTCAATTTCCTTCATTTGCAAGCAAGTTAAATACGATTACGCATGCGTCAAAGCATTTAAAAAATAGCGTGTACTGTATAGAAGCGTGAACTGTGGTAAATCGTGCAACCGAGTTATTCCCCCTCGCTTCGGGTAACATAAATGTAAACAATAGGCCAATACGGAGATTGGCTACATAACAATATGAACTATATCCTGGCTGCAAGATAAAACAGCCATAGTACATGATCCTGATATTGGGAACCTTTCTTTATAACATGTGTAAACCATTTTCAGCGAACGAAAACAATGGGTGTGACCGACCACACACTCCTTTTCATTATAAAAATACGACCCATACAACTTGTAACAAGTAGTTAAAACATTGAAATCGAGTATTGTTTATTTCTTTAATGTAAATATTTATCATGTAGCATTTCAAAAACAGTTATTAGCAAACTTAAATTATCGGCACAGGTCTGTTATTTCCGGCCATACACTTCTATATTAAACACGATCTCTACAAGTTGTTAACCAAGTTAACTCCTGTTCAGCTAGTAAACATGTATCAAATAGAGAAATAAAATTCAATTGACCAGTTATTCATGTGATTTTCCATATCAATCAGACTAATGTGTTAATAAGATAGTATGAGTATTCGAATGATTTTACTTTTTCATAAAAAAATCATGTGAGACGAAAAATGGAACAAATAGAATTTGTATGAAAATGTCTTTAAAAAGTTTTTATGCCACTTGTTTTAAAACATACTGGTGTAGTATTGTAACTTGATTAAAAATAAATATGTTTAAACCTGAAAAGACTTGAGCCTGATGAAGTTTTTGGCTGAACTATTCAAAGAATAGTGGTGCTATTCTTCTCTTGATGTCAGTGTTCGCGTTGGCATACCACTTTGGTTAATAATTTGGGGGCAGCATTTAGCATGTACAACATTAAATTTCATGAACAAGTAAATGTTTGCTTGTACCTTCAGAAATGATTTTTGAGATCCCTCGTAATAGGAGATCCAAAGCCAATTACTCTAGCATGGTTTTTGAAAGAATGAACCAAAGAAATCCTGATTAAAATTTTCCATGTGATATCATTGAAAATTACTGATCTTGTATACTGAAGGTATTCACTTTTCAAAATAAAATTTATCCGAAACCCATAACTCTAAGGTGGGTTTTACTGATGTATGGTCCTTTGTGAACTTACTGACTCTTAATACATGTTTTCGTTAACATAAATAGAAATCACTAACCAAGGACCACTACTCTGACATTGATTTTGACTGATTATTAAACCTTAAATTTGTAAGCTCGGAAAAAAAGACTTAAACTATAAAATTTGAATTTTACATAGATGAGCTGAGACACTTAAAACAGTAATATAAGCAAAAGATAATTAATAATTATACTCAGAAATAAATTGAAAATCATATGTTGTGCTTTTGAGTCAACAGCGTTGTAATGCTTTTTCAATCCACAATAAATCAAAGTCAAAAACACAATGTGTTCATTTTTGTCGATTACGGAAACATTATAATGACCCTGAACTTTACATACCTGGTTCTAAAATTCCAGTAGTTGATGAAGCTAAGTTTTTAGGAATTATATTTGATAAAAAAAATTCTTTTATACCACATATTAAACATTTGAAAACTAAATGTCTAAAAGCTTTAAATTTACTTAAGGTACAAATTGGGGATCAAATTCTTCCACATTACTGAAATTATACAGAAGTCTTATCCGATCAAAATTAGATTATGGTTCTGTAGTATATGGGTCTGCAAGAAAATCTTACCTTCAAATGGTAGATACCATACATCACCAGGGTTTACATTTAGCTTTAGGTGCTTTTCGCACCTCACCTGTAGAAAGTCTATACGTCGAAAACAACTATCACTTTAATATGCAACTAGAATTTCATCTAATAGCAAAAATCCAGCTAAAAATATTTTCAATTCAAGTTATACTGAAAAATTTGTTAATAAACCAAAGGAAATTAAACCATTAGGCCTTCGCTTAAAAGATGATTTAGATAAACTTAAAATTAATCCAGACAGTATCCTTCAAAATGACGAGGAGGATGTTCCACCTTGGACTTATAATTCCCAGAAAATTAATATTAACCTTTCAAATTTAAAAATAAAATCATCAAATTCACTTGAACATTTCAAAGAGAAGTTTCTAGAAATTAAGGAAGAACATGAAGATTTTATACATATTTATACGGACGGTTCAAAAGAGGGTTGCAAAGTAGGTGCAGTTGTGTTTGGAAATAATTTTACATCTAGTATGAGGTTACCAGATAATGCATCAATTTTTACCGCAGAAGCAAAAGCTATAGATTTAGCAATGTCATACATAGTACGGCATACCTGATATTTTCTGACTCGCTTTCTGTTTTAATATCTATTAAAAGCAAAAAATCTGACAATATCATGATTCAGAAATTTCTTTTACGATTTCATGGTGTACTTAAAACAAAATCTGTTAAATTATATTTGATTCCAAGTCGTCATGTAGGTATACGAGGAAATGAACTAGTATATGCTTTAGCTAAAGCTTAACAATCATTAAATGTTCAAAAAACTGACTTATTGTTACCTGCTTGTGATTTTAGACCGGCTATAAGCAAACTCATATCATCTGAATGGAAAGCAAATTGGTACAATGCCGTTTTTAATAAAGTTAACGATATAAACCCATCTCTTGATGTGTCAAAACAAATAACATCAGTTTTTAAAAGAAAGCAAAAAACATTCACATGAAACATAATACATGTCTTGGGATCATAATGAGAGGTCTCAACACAAGTCCCATAAAACTATAGCATAGAATTTTACTGCCCTTCGTGAATTTAGAAATTTCTTTATGCAACATGACTTATGTTTTGTCCTTTTTTGATACTATTAATGCAATTCCATTTTTATGTCTCTAGCATCCAGAGCTTTAAGCACTTTGATTGTGAATTGTATTCGCTGATAGTTTTACGAAATGAAAGTACTCTATGGCGATAACGATCCAAACCAAATACTAAATTAATATTGTACTAAGGTATAAAAGAATTGGAAATTATATTGATGTAACAAGTACCAAGGGTGTGTTTTAATTCCTGAAACTTCATTTGTGTACTCTATATCGGCATCAGTGATCATATAGAAGCTCCAATCCGTGTAGGTGGACTTCCAACCGTAGTATGTAATAGAAAGAGCATCAAAACACGAGGCTATCTGATTTTTAGGAGGTGGCTCAACTAACTGTTTCCCTTTTAGAGCCTCGTTTTGATAAGCTCGAGGACAAAGTGCTGAGCAGTACTCTCGAAGAGAAATCATCAGGATAGGGAATTTTGAACCATCTGGTGACCTGATTTCAATTGTTATTAATATTGTTACCGTTGTCACTGTTGAAATGATTTTGTCAGGATCACTTTTAAGGCTACTGAAGTTAAATGGTACGGTTATTTACCATAAAACTTAATCAATGAAAAAGAATATAAACACTTAAAAATACCAAAACGCTCAAGTACAGTTAATCTTATTTATTTAGATCTTCTGTTAAACAAATGCATAAAACAGGATAATTAAATACTGTAAAACTTGTAAATTATTGCCCTTGGTATAGTTATTGTTGATCTTATGAGTTCGTCAATGTAAAGTTGTTAAAGAAGGGGTTATGTGAACGTGTTTCGCGTAAATTACAGTTAAAGTCTTCTAGCGGAATATTTATTTAGCGGAATGTTCAAATT
>NW_026859539.1:0-35649 GCF_026571515.1 Ruditapes philippinarum | reverse complement strand
TTTCCACTACAATTATATTTTATATACAATGACCTTTCATTTAAATCAATGTCTTCTCTATTTTATTTTACACGTAATTCATTGATTATTTTTAGGAATGTTTATTTAAATAGTGTATCGTGCGATATATTTAGCTGTAAAATTCCCATAGCTGTATCTATTTATAGTGATAATAGTTTTCCGCTCCGTTACTCGTGTCGAACTACAAAGCGAAAGGTAGTTACGGAAGCCCATTGAGGCCGCTTTGAGTTAGAAGTTAGAACTTAAATGTTAGATCTTAGAACTTGGCTCTTAGAACTTAGAGGTTCCATATAGGCGGGAAAACGCCATATTTACTGCAAGATAGACAAGAAGATGTAAGTGAGATAAACTTTTTACTATATTTCTTTAATTCTATTTTTTTAATTTAAAGAATAGCTGGAACGTTAAAAGATTAAATTAATGTATATTATATATAAGGACCGGGTAAAAACAACAGGAGACAAAGGTCGACCAATCTATCTTCAACAAGCTGGGACAAATCAACTCCATAAGTAGCTATTTTACCCAGTTCTAGCTATTTTAACCGAACCTGGCTACCAAAAAAAATCTTCGATGAGGGACACAAGCTTTAAAACTGATATATCTGTTGACTGTATTTATGTATTCCCCAATTATCAAATTTGAAACAGTATTTGAAATTGTGCTTCTAATAGTTTATAATAATTAAAAAATGTCGGTTTTCTAATGTGTATTAAAATAATTTGATTATTTTTCCTATTGCAGAATCTTCTTTATCCCTTTTCCGGATTATTAAAATAGACTCTAAATTAGCATGGAGGTTTGGAATTTGGCTGTTTGTTAATACACCAGTAACAAGTGTTGTAATCACAGATTAAGCTGTCATTCTCGGAGGGGCGCATTTAACAAGACTAGAACTGATCAACTTTGTGTGATACGACAAGTTAAAGCCATGTTGATTCTGCATCCTCGGAGCGATCTGTACAGTCGACTCATTTTATGGCTCAAACAGTATCAAACAGCGACAACTCGCCGGCAATGATATTGTCATACTACGCAGAGACATTAGAGGAGCTGAAAATTCAACGCTAGCATTGCTTCAACATTTTTTCTGCTTTAACGGCACATAAAGCGTAGCAGGGTTGAACAGTTTTATGTATGGAAAGAGTGTAGCAAATCAGCGTTTAGAATCCTGGTAGGGATTACTTCGTATCGGCGGATTTCATTTTTCAAGGAGCTTATTGATTTCAATGTTTGGATATAACAAATCGTGTACACATGGAATGTATAAGATATTGTTTATGGATTTGATCCAAGCAGAACTCTACATGACAAGCTAAACCCAAAAGAATTTTGAAATACCTTGCGGAAGACCTGATATAATGCATTTTGTACCTGGAATCTATGGTGGGCATAACTGTGGTCATCGTGTTGATCAAGAAGACATAAAGATATGGCAGAACTTTATGGATCACATAAAGGGCCTCATTGTAACCGAGAAACTTGTTCGAGTGTTGTCGTCGAATAACGGAAAGTTTTTGACAGCCATTAACGAACCTTGAATTTTTACAGATGATCGTGGAACATTTTTACAATGACTTACAATGAACATGCAATTTGGTTTCGTGTTGGCATTCATAATTATTAATTATAAATCATAATATTTATTAATTATTATATTGATTTTATTGTTAATTATATATTGTAATTTTAAATTAAGATTTATGTGATTTCAGACCCTTCAACCTGTGTGTCATAATAATATCTTTTGTGCTAAATGATGCCAGGAATATTGTCAATAACCTATATAAGCATTTGTCTTATATAGTATTGAAATAAATTGCCATTTGCTACAATTCCCTAAGGTGACAAACGGGCATAATTCTATCTTAAAACTTAGATATTAGAACTTAGACATTAGAACTTAGTTCTTAGAACATAGACAGTAGAACTTAGACTTTAGAACTTAGACAATTAGAACTTAGTTATTAGAACTTAGACATTAGAACTTAGTAATTAGAACTTAGACATTAGAACTAAGACATTAGAACTTATTTATTAGAACTTAAAAATGTCGGTTTTGAAAGAGCTAAAAGAAGAAAAAGATAACTCCGTTCGCAATACTTTAAACTTTATTCAAATAACAGTAAACTGCAAAACATGATACATACCCCCGTGCACACTCAATAAGTAATTAATACTTACAGCTCTGTTACAATAATATTTATGGTAAAGATCAATGATATATGTAGGTCTACATCGACTATTTATAGAAAAAAGAAGTTCCTTTGATTTCAGAGATACCATGAGACAAAAAGGTCAAGAAATTCTAATTTTATGGTAAAATCCAATAAAATCTAGTTCTAACAAATTTCCCTTATATTGAAGAAACTCCAAACCAAGGCTGTAAAGTTTACGATGTTTATTCTTAAGCATGGTTCAGATGAAATAAAACATAGAAAATAAAGAGTTAACAAAATACGTATTTTTAAACGTTTTGTTAAAAGATTAAGAAAATATACAGTTTCTCAATCCTTCATATATTCAAAACATACATTTGAATTTGAAATTAAACCAGAACGATGAACTAAGAACTTTGATAAACATTTCTGTAAAATGCCTAATTCATTTAAGGTGTCAATGAAATATGACACTATCATTGAAGGCGATTTGTTGCTGTTTGATACTTCGAGGCATAAAATGTGACGACTGTACCCGTCTATTGCTCCGTGAATGCAGGATCCATATGGCTTTAACTTTTCGTAACAATTTACATGCCACACAATGTAAGGACCTTTTGAGACATATCTTCGCTGAGATGATCAGTGGCTTTGCGTTTATTAGTTCCTTCGGCATCGATTTGTGGCATTAGCCTCATTACAGAATCCCTAGACATTTCAACCGGTAGTCAGTCTCTAATTTGTGCAACATCGATCGAAACCTAAACACTTGACACTCCTCAGGATTACTACCATAATGGGGTCCTTTACTTTGTCCTTATAGGTGTACGTGTTTTGCGTTGGACATGGTTGTTAGCCTTGTAAAATAAACTATTCATAAGTTATTTGTAATCAGTTCTAATCTTGTTAAATGTGCCCCTCTGAGAATGACAGTTAAATCCATGATCACAACACTAGATACTGGTAGATACTGGTGTTATATCAGCCAATTCAAAACATCCATGCCCATGTTGACACCATTTTACATGCCACACAATGTAAGGACCTTTTGAGACATATCTTCGCTGAGATGATCAGTGGCTTTGCGTTTATTAGTTCCTTCGGCATCGATTTGTGGCATTAGCCTCATTACAGAATCCCTAGACATTTCAACCGGTAGTCAGTCTCTAATTTGTGCAACATCGATCGAAACCTAAACACTTGACACTCCTCAGGATTACTACCATAATGGGGTCCTTTACTTTGTCCTTATAGGTGTACGTGTTTTGCGTTGGACATGGTTGTTAGCCTTGTAAAATAAACTATTCATAAGTTATTTGTAATCAGTTCTAATCTTGTTAAATGTGCCCCTCTGAGAATGACAGTTAAATCCATGATCACAACACTAGATACTGGTAGATACTGGTGTTATATCAGCCAATTCAAAACATCCATGCCCATGTTGACACCATTTTCGTCGTCCTTAAAGGAATAAAGAAGATTCTGCAATTAGAAAAATAATCAAATTATTTTTGTTCACATTACGAAACCAACCAAACTGACAATTACACAACTTTAAATACTGTTCCAAAGTTGGGGAATAACACACTAAGACAGGCAACAGATATCCGTTTTGACGCTTGTGTCCCTCATCGTAGGTCTTTTTTGTTGCAAGGTTTGGCTAAAATAACTACAATGGGCTAAAAAGCCTCCCTGCCTCCTATTGAAATTTTTTGCTTTTCACAAAGCTTTTTAAGTTATACAGATAAGATCACCCAATCTTTTAACATAATAGCTATATCAATTCAATTCTTAAAAACAAAATATATATCAAAGAAATATAATAAGAAGTTTACCTCACATACATCTTCATGTCTATCTTGCATTCAATATGGCGTTTTCCCGCATATACAGAACCTCTTGTTCTAAGAACTAAGACCTAAGTTCTAAGATCTAAGTTCTAAGATCTAACATCTAAGTTCTTACTTCTAACTCAAAACGGCCTCAATGGGCTTCCGTAGGTAGTAGAGCGTCAGTTACTATTTTAAAATTACTCCATGTGTGACCTTGTTAAACTCACTAGATTATAGTTCTTTTAATTTCACTGTAACGTATAAGATACCTATGTATAAAACCCGGTAGATATTGAAAGAGATATATATATTGGTCATTGTACTTTGTCGAGAAACTTAGTCTGAAATAGGTATGAAATTAATCCATTTTATACATATCACTCAATTTATTTCCTCATGAACAATGTCATGAAAGATACCCTAGCATAAGATGAATAATAAGACATTGCTGTTATATCAGCGGAATATGTTATAAACTTATAATTGTCTATTTTTGCCAATTTTAACTGTATTAAAACCTGGTTTACCTTAGATAATCTTGGTTGTGCTATTACCTAAGATAATCCTGGTTGTGCTATTTATTCTATATAAAAATACTTCAAAAAATGTGCAGCAATAATTTAACTGTATTGAATTATAAAAATGGATTATTAGTTACTTTTGCACATTAATTAATTGATATTTATCAACATTTGTATAACTTTTGCTAATGAAATAATGCATACACGTTTTTTCTACAAAAATTAAGAAATAAATAATGCTATTTGTTTATATTTATAAAGGGTTTCCTTATTTCTTGTTTATTTTACAGATGGCAGACAAATATTATAGACTTGTTTGCTTTGTGGTAGACATATGTGCTGACGTTTTAAGGAAATATTTTGTAAAACTTGCCAAAACTGATGCTGGGAACACTTATACATCAGTCGATGCATATCTATCTCACAGAAAGCAGGATGTGATGCAATTATTCAATAACAAAAAGCTTAGGAGAGATCAGTATGATTTATTGTATCCTGTTAACGGTACCGCTGATGAAAATCAATGGGACGTATCAATACTTGTACTATTGATATCAGAACTTTTTGTCACACGTCTGCAGCCACTCGTAATCGTCGCTTTGAAAACAGAAATTCGAGGGATTCGGAATGAGTTGCAACATCACCCAACTACTGGCAACATTTCAGATGATGACTTTGATATTTATTGGGGACGATTGGACGATTCTATTAGGCTAATAGCAAAGAATGTGCTTGATCCAAATGATGAAGCATCCTTACTAGCGAAAATAAAACAGGTAAAATGTAATCATCTACCAAATCTCGGTGATTGTTTACGTATTTGGCATGAAGAAACCTCTAAGCAGTTGTTAAACATTATGAATGAAGTGCAAGCGAATGCCGAAGAAACAACTTCCATTCTCAGACAAGTGACGGCCCAGAAACCAGGACCTTTGGGTAGGTTTCAGTAATCATAAATCAACTTAACTTATTAAATTATTACCATTTTTTATTTGTATAAGATCATGTCTTAGTATTAATTTGTATTTATCGCAATCAACACTAACATTTGATATGATAAGCTAAGTGAAATTATTGAAATATTTCAAAGTGATATCAGTCAATTTGTTTACACAAATCTCAAAATTGTATAGATTTGTTTTGATCTTCGACATTGTTCAGAAAGTTTAAACTTTATTGATGTTTCGCTTTATTGGAAATTGATATACTTTACTTCAGGGGACAAAAATAAAAGAATCAAAGTTGCTGATGATATTCTGGCACGGCTTCAAGGTAAGTTCGTTATTAAAAAACAACTTTAAAATAGTATTATCTACATTCCTTTTTAACATTCAACGGAGAAATTTGTATTTGATTCGAGTCTTATACACAAAAAACTGAATAAATATATTGTTATCTAATCTGGACTGATCTAATTTAATCTATCACCTTAGAATATATATAACAATATCTCTTTGATCAAATAAAAGTAAACACAAGCTGCGTTTTCTTTGTTTTTATATATATATATATATATATATATATATATATATATATATATATATATATATATATATATATATATATATATATATATTTATATATATATATATTTCATTTTCTATTTGTAAGCGGGGTTTGAGTCAACGATGAAAGAACTATCAGACGAATTCAATCCGCCAAATGAAATGACAGAAATTCGATCTAAACTAAGAGATTGCCATCATGTGGTTGTAACCGGATGCAACAATAGCCGTTACTTTGAGACCGCTCTTGCAGCAGTAAAGGGGATGGACTATAATCACAAACGAAGCGTAGAAATGCACACTTCGTCTGATTGGAGACACATTGACCCTGAAGATGTAGACTTGGTTTTATGTAGAGATCCTTTTGGAAGAATTTCTTATGATGAAAGCAAAGCTAAAGCCATGGATGATATATTTAAAAGCATGATGCATTCAACAAAGAGAGATAATGGCGATAAAGCCCTGGATATTGTCATAGTTAGTGACCTGAAGATATTGGAAGAGTGCAAAATGCACCATGACCATGAACTCTTAGACGAAATGGTGAAGGTGTTTACTGATACAAGTTCAACACAACCGGCTGATCTTACAATAGGTATATTTTTATTATACAATTGTCTTTTATATGATGTCATTTATATTTCTATCATTCCGAGATTTAAGGCCCATAGTTTAATATTTTTTAAAAACTTTTTCAGTTTCCAAAACGTTAGTCATTGACCTTATAGCTCAGTCATTCATGAATGTTTGGGAATAAGTACAGCTGAAATGGATAAGTATTTTTATTGAAATCAAAAAACCACACCCCTTACATTTTGCGACCTTTATCTCAAGGCATATGACATTCAATGCTTATTTCTTTTAAACCCATAATTACTACATTTAACAAACTCATGTACCTTTTCTAAAGAACGAAAAGTTTATTTGTTTCTGAAGTTTCATGTGCCTTTAAAAGTTTATTGTTAATCAATAATGCAAATAATCCGATAGGATTCTGTACAATTAATTCATTTAATTTGCCTTTCTTCTTCTGACGATAAAACCTAGAATGTTTTCCTTAAAAGGTGATGTTCTACCAGGACATGCCATGACACGAGAAACTTTACTGCTGCAAGAGCCCCTGTAGGTGATTTTCTTGTTGCTCTGCCTTCCTTTAAGGCATCGAGTACTTTGGTAATGGTCATTAGGCTGTACCTTTTTCTACATATTTACATAATTTTGTATGTGTTTTGTTTATTTCGTCTAATGTAACCATGACCATTGTTAGAATTTCACTTGGCGGGGATTAATTTTATTTACACTTTTATGTCATTCAGGAACATATTGGGGCTAGGAGTGAGGTTTGGCGCGCCTAAAACCAATTTAAACTCCCCAGTGGTTTAACTACCACTAACCGTTCCAAGGCGTAACCCCTCTGTGTTCTTTCACGTGTTTTTCATGTCTGTATTCTTACTTGTTTTGGATGTTTACATGTTTTGTGATGTCTGTCTTGTTGGATTTTCGTTGACGGTAGGTATTTTCTCACACACCCTTCTCCCATTTTTTAACCCCCTCCCCTTTTCACCCTTACAGCCCTAAACCCTTTAATTCCTATATGGGTGCGTTTTAGTTTATATCATTTAACACATTACAGGTCCCTCTCGTTTCACCGCCCTTTTGTCTACTTTAGGTTTTGGTTGGGTGCCTTCTGGGTGCCCTTCTAGGGTGTGTCGGGGGCTGCGTCCTGTGAACGTTGCCTTTGCCTTGTTGATCTTTATTCTTGTCTTCTATATTTCAGGATGTACAAGTCAGAGTCAGTCGCCTTCCTTGCCATTACTGAAGAATTTAAAAGGTATATATGTATTCAATTCTTAATTATTTACTTTTGCTACTGGTGTGAAACTTTAATAAATCATTTCACATCATTATAAACTAGAACATGTTGCTTTTGCTTTTTTTCTAGTGATGACTAGCAACTTTCTCAAGACATATCAGATATCTTGCGGTCAGGTGAATTCAGACGTACTTAGAAAAGCAAAGGATAAGATCAAGGCACATAAGGCAATAGTTCTATCAGGTCCTAAAAACTGTGAAAAAACTTCAGTTGCTGTTGCATTAACGTCTGCGTATGAATCATCCCAATGTTTACTTCTCAAGAAACCTAACGATGTCAATTACATTGACTTTGCAAACATCTGCTTGGTTATCATTGACGAGTTTGCAGGAAAATATCGTTACGAAGAGAATGATGTGTACGAATGGTACAACATGTTTGACCACCTGTACAATGCCGTTATAGCAGGACAGATGAACGTGATAATAACGTGTGAAAAGGGTAAACTAGACAAATGTATCAACGAAATTGGACGGCATGCTATTCTTGACCACGTGGTGGATGTACCTTTACAAACAATTGTCGTTAAATCAGAGGTTACTGAACGTAAGTTAGCCTATCGCGTAGTGTTAACATAACTTTGTCTTGAAGCTTTCAATAAGTAATTTATCACATGACTTTCACATTCACTGTTTTAATGATTATGTGACTAAATGATCGGTTATGTCATTTAAGGTTAAGACTGAAACATTTACAGATTTAAATTATTGACGGTTGTGTCGATTCCACAGGAAATAAAAAAATGTTTGCGATGCATGCCATTATATTCTGACAAGTGACATGTTTCTAGTATAGTTTATAGTAATTTAATATTCTTTAAACAATCTTCTGTGGGATACAAAATGGTGTTGAATTGTTTGTACTGACAGTAGTAATATTTAAGATTGCATGCATTTCTCTTTTTCTGTTAAACACAGGACTAGAATATGGACATGTGTCTGGACAGTTAGTCACTACAGATCTTTCTATAGGCCCCATATCAAATATCACACAGTCTAAGAACTACACACCACAATTGACAGTGGTACCGTCACAATTGCCAAACTTGCTGTCAAGTCATAACACGATGATTCCGGTTTCAACAGGGAATACTTCACTTCAAGGTACACCACAAACAGAAGGTTTGTCTAAAATGAATTGTATGTGTTGCATGCCATTACATTTTGACCAGTGCGAGGTTTCTAGTAATTAATTATTTTCTTAAACAATCTTCTCTTGAGTATACAATGACATCTCTCTTTTTTCTTTTTAACACAGGACTAGAATATGGCCATGTGTTTGGACAGTCACTCAATACAAATCATTCTATAGGCACAATATCAAATACTACACAGTCTTATAACTACGCACCACCATTGCCAGTGGTACCGTCACAAGGGCCAATCTTGCTTCCGATTTCTACAGAAAATACGTCACTTCTAGGTAGAGCACAAAGGGAAGGTTTGTCTTAAATTAATTATCATTTATATTTAATAAAATTAATATTCAAAACAGTAATTATAATAGTGAGCTTCTATTATTTCTCGCGGAAGGCAGCGGAACAGAAACATTTGTATATAGCTTTAGCGCAGTTAGTCTGGTTGCTTATACTTTCATCTCTTCGTTTTACATTCCATCATTGTTTTAATTTCAAACATAACACTACAGCTCATTTAGTTATAAAACTAAAACTCCAGATCTTACTGGGTACAAGTGCAGTGCATTGGAAATGTTTTGCTTCATTCCATAATACCTAAAGTATCCCCAATCTTTTTTAATTTAATTTTTGTTTGGACGGTACTTTTTACTCTTAAAGTAAAAAGGTATTATTGTTAAACCTATTAAGTACATATAAGTTATTATGGAGTGATGCAATAAATAAGAAGTGAAGCAGCTCTTCACGCCATAACGTATTCGCCATTGTCCTTGGTTTTAATACTTATCTCTTTATTTCTTCATTTTGTTCAAAATATAACATTCAAATCAATTGCATTATCAACATAAAACAAAACAGTGCACAGATGTCATTGTGAGATACAGATTTTCAGTTTTTCATCTAGCTGTATAAGTAGTTTTGAGTTATTTAATCAAATATAATCAAACTCTGATTCTGCATTTTAGCTAAGGCCCTTTATAGATTATCAAAAGAAATACAATGTGTATTAATAAAAATATATGTGCAAGATTTAAACTTATCTTGGAATACGTTTGTATGTCTTTATAGAAATATTCACATCAATATTCAGTGAAGAACGCACGTATCTTTATGAATTACTACAATTTTACACGTAGATAATAATAGATATAACCCTTTATTAAAAAAATATTGTCCTCCTTTGTTATATTGATTTATTTGTTTATTTTACATAAATGCATACTATTGATGAATTGATGACTTTAAAATGCAGTTATAAACCACAAAGTTAATATTTAAGTTAAATTCATCCTTGTCTACTTGAATTCAATCAATCACTTTCAATTCACCATATTCACTTGTCGATTCAGACCATTACTATCATTAAGGAAGACATAGAATTACCCTTATTTATTACCCTCAAAATATATGTACATGAACATTTCATTTCAGGAATACAAAATTCGATGCAGTTGAAAAGAGGATTACAAAGGTACAATATGAAAACATTCTTTGTCAGCCCCTGTTTAGCTATTTGATACAAAAATACCTGTATTATACCTGTACCTATATTTCTCACTAGCCAGATAGAATAATCCGTAAATGTTACTAAAAATAGCGGAGTCTCATATGTTTGGATGCTGATTTCTACCATTTCGTGTTTTTGCCCCGAAATTGGAAAGGCGAAGACACGAAAACATACCTATTTGGCGTTATTTCGACTTTCCTCTTTATTGATATAAAATCGATTTTCTTGAAATATTTTGGCTCATCTGGAGGCATTCAGTTTTAATGAATATATATATTTCCCAGTATAAAACACTATCATGTTAAAGACAGTCAATAGTTGTTACCTTTCTGATTTCATTTTATCTAAAATCCATGTAATGAAATACATAATTATCAGAAAATATCTTGGCTCTCCCTAAAAAATAAAAACAATCAATGTTCATATATAGAGGATACCGAATGAGTGTAAGTGAGTACTAAATTTATTGAATGAGTTGAATAAAAGTATACTATGCCAGTCTGTGGCGAGCATGACATTATTTTATTGCACGAACCCGATCAACTACACTAATATATTGTTCTATTTATAACGTACCACCATAAAAGACAGTTAAAATGCAAAATGATCATTTTTCATCGACGCGCCTATAGTAGACAACGCTAACATTTACACTATTATTTATAAAGATCTTTGACATTTATGGCCCTATATAAACGGGTGTTTGTATATGTATAACCCGTGCCGCTGGGCATACGTTTAATATACGGCCATATAACATGTCAAAATATTTATAACGAATTTATAATACAGCAAACTTTCTTATTTAGAGAAAAAAAGTGAGATTTCTTCATAAATTGACAGCAGTCGTGTATATTATTAGTTATAAAGGTCGTTGACAGGTTATATGGCCCTATATAAACGGCTGTTTGTAAATATAACTCGAGCCGTTAGGGCCTGGTTAGGCGATGGTTAAATTGCAAACAGCCGTTTATATACGGTCATATAACCTGTCAACGATCTTTATAACGAATTTATAATACAGCAAGCATCATTTAATAGAGAAAAATGTAAGATTTCTTCATGAATCGACAGCAGCCGTGTATATAAAATTTATTTATATGAACGTCACGATTATCCAATGAAAAGTGACGTTACAAACGTGCAGTATTATAAAAATCTATATAAACGTCACGATTATGCAATGAAAAACGACATTACAAACTTGCAGTATCATAATATGTTTGTATACCGCAAAGGACTTCACGTAAAAATATATACACGGCCGTGCAATACCTTTTTTACGGAGTCGTCAAAAGCGGCACGTGTTTGTGATAAAATGCAATATCTGCTACACAATTTCCGAAAATTTTATCGAAATACCATGGCAAAATAAACACTACCCGGGGCTTGGCAGATTTACGACGCCAAGAACAACGTTGCATAAGTGATCTTACAGCTTAACACAACTTCCCCGTGCGCCGGCACAAAATGTTTGCACTGATGTACCCATGTAGAGAAAACATGCTGCTACCATTTCTATGATAAAATGGATAGTGCGACAAAGATTTTTTTATTTAATTTCATGACATCACTAACGATGACGTAGTGGCTAGTCGTACGGATCCGTACAGTTAGCAAAAAGATCTGGCTGTACGTGAGTCACTCTGTATTTGCTAGTCGTTCGTCATTATTTTAGAATAATAAATGAAAGACAATTATTAAGTCAGTAACTTGTATGCTTATTTTTTTTTTCAGAAATAAACATGTTGCTTTTTTTTAAATTATTTCAACGAATGGTATAAAAATACATATGTTCATGAATAAATATTTTCATGATAGGCCACAATATGAAAAATAAATCGGTAAAAAAAACTTGAATTTTCAGTTTATCATAAACATTTTTTTTGACAATGCAATTTGAAAAACTTAAATGGTTTAAATGCTGTAATAACACTTTGATTTGACGTTACTGGCATTATGTTTACAAACATAGCATTAAAGCGCACAAACGTTAGCGTTATATAGGCTCTTCAACGAAAAATGACTCTTTTTATTAGTAAACCGTTCTTATTTTAGTTATGTGATAAAAAAAGAATATTATATTTGTGTAGATTCAACGCTAAATTTATTGAACTCGTTGAATAAATAGAGGACATTTGTTTGCTTTGCATGTAAGATTGAAATATAATTTCACTGAGTGAACACCAGATGCAAAATATAAAAAGCTGGTGTTCACGAATGAAATATATTTCAATCTTATATGCAAAGCAAATGAATTTTCTTTTTATTTTTCATGCTTTTTATGTGATTTTAATATTTTTAACTGATTTTGCCGCGTAACGTCGCGCATTCCCCTTTGTGACGTCATCACATCATGACGTCACATCATCAGTTTTGAAACATAGGTCTGTTAAATTTCTCTAATTTTGTTACATTTTCAATATGATGTATGATGACATCGACTTTCTTTTCTTAAAGAAGCAAAATTTACGCATGACGGCATTTATTTCTGCCTGTCATTCCATTTAGTTATGATTTTCTTTTCATATAGGGCCAAGTCCAGCTCGGTGAAAATTATATTTTTATAAATTTCACTAGTGGTTTATCAGAATATAATCATCTGATATATTACAATAAAACACTGGATAGCATGAAATAAAACAATATAATACTAGCCAGAAAAAAATAGGATTAAATCTACACTCATTCAATATCCTCTATGCGATTAATCAAAATTAATAATTTATCTTAAAACATAAAGAGTCTCAAGAGCATTCATTTGCTTATTGTGCATTATCGCATAAATTTGGCAATTATAACTTAATGCATTAATTTTCAGACTTCTTACCTGATTTCATAATAAATAGCTTAAAAATCTACCAGCAATTTAAAGCTCTCTGACGTCAAATACAGAAGTTACTTCGTATTTTTATAACCCCTCATATATCAACAGGTTCTTTAAATAGATGTGTTATTTCTTCAATACTCGGATACGCATTTACACCAGTTGTTTACAAATACTCAAATATAATTATATTTTATGAAAGTAAATATTATATTGTGTATATTGCTGGTGTTCCGATGGGACATTTCAATAAATGAATTGAACTAGCTAATTGCTATGCATTGACTGGAGACAAAGATTAAATTAAACGATTTTTCCTATTTATTTATTAATTTTTTTATCTTTTTTGTCCTTATAAAGACATTAGTTTTATTTATTATTTAGTGCAGTTTTATCAATAAATCATGAAATGTTTGCTCTTTCTATCACTTTCATCTAAAGTATCTTTAATAAAGCTGCAATATTGAATTAAAACATTTCTTGCTAAAACATGTTTTTTAATAAAAAAAATGGTCAATATTTGATTATTTTACTTTACACATTTGATTTTATATTTCAATACCCCTGACAAAAATTATATCATTTTAAACATTTACGAATATATGCCCTATTTCAGTGATTTACTGACCGAGACAATTGATTTGAGTGTAAAGAGATCGAGGTCAATGTCGTCAGATGTATGGTCAGTCGAAGAGAAAAGTGAAATTAAAATCAGTACCAATGATGATAGTCAGGAATGTTTCATTAACGGAAGTTGTATACTACCTTCAGGAGAAATTCTGCTTGCAGATAACAATAATAATAACTTGAAGAAACTTGATAACATGTATAATGTAAAGTGTGTGTGTGATCTTCCTGGTGAACCACTTGATGTTTGCTATGTCGGGGATAATGTAGCTGTTGTATCACTGTTGGGGGACAAACTTCAGTTTGTTAATACAAAACGTAGTATGACACTGAGTAGATCCATTTATACAGATCATAGGTGTAGTGGTCTGACTTGTCATGGTGATCAGATGTATGTTAGAGACTCTTATGGTTCTGTTTATAGTTATAGTACAGATGGTATAAAGCAGCAGATGATTTATTCATCTACAAATGGTATATCTGCAGGTAACAATATTACTGTGAGTAATGATGGAAGTAAGTTATACCTACCATATCATAATAAGCTTGTTACCATTGACAACAATGGAAACCATTTGTTTACATTAAACAATCTAGACATACAAAGCTTATGTGGAGTTTGTGTAGATGATCAAGGGTATGTTTTTGTAAATTGTACGAATGGGAATTTTTTACAAATGAGTGAAGATGGTAGAACTTTTCTTCAATTCATAACAAAGGTATCTGACATGACATATGCATTTATTTCTACAGTAACATTTGATAGGAAAAATAAAGCTCTGATAGTAGCAGGAAATTCAGACAAAATAAGAGTCCTTAAACTGCGGAAACAATGTGAAACTCAAACAAAATGAATAAATAGGATACTGTGATCATATAATGGACAACTAAATAAAGTTAAGATTTCTTAATATATAATACACTTTATTTTTACTGGCATAATGTAAAGTTAGAAATTTCCTCACAGTCACTAGATTGCGGAACAAAAATGATTTTCTGTTTTAAATTCAAAGTGTAGATAAAGCAAGAAATATGTTTATAAACTTTTACTTTGACAATACAACATAAGAATTTTATTTTTTACTAGGTATAAGACACCTCCTTTTTCTTCCTTTTTAAAGTCAAAGGTATAAATCTTAATGATTGTTTAAGTAAAAAACACCCAAAGTGTATGGATATTTTCCATGATATTTTATTCAAAAATAATGTTATCAACATGTCAAATAATACAGTATAACACAAGTAAATAAATGCGTACAATAACAACAATATCATACAATAATAACAATAATGTCTGTGTCATTACGTATATATAACTATGCAGTATTTTAATCAGGAATTTTACATAGTGTCTTAAAGATCCTTTACACATATGGAAAATATGTTCTATATGCTCTCTACATATCGCATGTAAATATATTGACTTTTGCTTCACATAGTCAATTTCAATTCATATTTTATTCATATGGCATAGGTACATATTAGTTCATTCTACATTGATAAATACATAGAGGATATTCAAGTTTTGTCTATAAATACATTATTTATTTTCATCGAGTGGTATGAAAATAAATATTTCATGAGTGGCGGTAGCCACGAGTGAAATATGGTAATTTTCAAGCCACAAGATGAAAATAAATCATGTATTTATAGACAAAACTTGAATTTTCTGTTTATTATATATACATTTTTCTCTTTTTTGACATTAAAATTTGAAAGACTTTCCCTTAAATTTTGTGTACTGGCAGAATTTAAAAGAAAGTAGTCCGGCAAGACACCAGTGAAAATACGGAAAATATGTTTCACTGCAGTGAAAAATAAATTTTTACAGTGAAAATACGGAAAATGAAAATACGCATTTTATTTCATCAATATTTCTCAATATTTCATTTGTAAGTATATAATAAATATGTATATTTACTGTATATATGTATTGTATTTATTTTTTTCTTTATGTGTGTTTTTTTCTATATTGTAAAATATGTGACCTAAAATCATATTCCAAAATGCTTGTTACCTATGTGTGTACAAGTTATAAACTTTGTTCTGTTCTGTTCTATATTGAATTTTGATTCACATATTCAATTGCTATTCATATTTTTATTCATATGGCATAGGTACATATTATTTCATTACACAATGAACATGTTTGTGTTTGTTGGATCAAATAAATAAAATCATTTTACATTTAATAAATATTCCTTTATTATTACTGTCAAGTCATATAAGGGTTTATTTATATGAAGTGATTGATTATTTGATTACATATAAGTAAGCCAAAAACAGTTAGTCGCACACGATTCCTGTAAGGAAACTCCACTAAGGTCCAATAGCTTAAAAAAATTTAATTTGAAAATCTGAAAAAACATCAATCTGGTCACTTGAAAGGGGATAAAAAGATAAACTTAAGTTATAGGTCAATATGTAGAGTGTTTGTCAGCCCGAAAAGAGTAATACGCATTTTAAGGTCATTTTTCGCATTAAAACAGTTATTTTTAAAAAAACAGGAGTGAGCTTATAATCTCAAATTTTACACATAAGCTATTGTTATAGACCTACATGAAATGATATAAAAATCTAAAAAGATATTTCCAGTTCTGTCACATCCAAAAACCTCAGTAGAGTCTCTTTAACAACAGGCGATAATAATTTTCTAATCTGAACACAATAGCCCCCTTAAAATTAAAATTGAAACATTAAAAGTTAGCCAAATATTTCCAGTTGCCAAATATTTCCAGTTTGTCATGTCAAAAAACCACAATAGTAATAGCTGGAGATGATAATATTCTGATCAGAATAGGTAAAATGGAAACATTCAAAGTCAGCCAATACAGCAAAATTGACAATATTGCAGACTCAATTGATTAAGCCTGTTAATAAATAGCAGAAGTAAATGCGTTTAATTTTCTCAGTATTTAATAGTAAAACAAGGCTCTGGAAAATGCAGAATAGATTCACAGAAAGCTTTAATTTAGTCCAAAGTTTAGCAAGATTTTATAGTCTCAAAGCTACAGGTTTAAATTAACATCTGAACCAATTCAAGATATTGATCTTATATATTTATTTTAAGCAGTAAAGAAAATATAATTCTGTCAAAACATATGCTAAAATCATTGGGTTTTCTTTCTGTGATCTACAATAGTATTGCTACAGATGTGTGAAGTTTTAATTGAATACCATCAGTGGTTTAAAAAGTATAAAAACGAAATATTAACTTGGCCTCAAATTTAAACCAACAGCCACATACTAAACGCATAAACAATGGGTATTGTGTATTACGTCCGGTATTCTATGAATAGTTTAGCTAAAACATTTGGAAATAGAATCTTTCCTTTTCTAACAATGTCGGTAACATACAACTAAAATAACTTAAAGTAAATATCACAACTTGAACATTAACTTTACCACATCACAACATATCAACTGTACATACAAGAAATATACACTTTATATATATTGCAAAACTACAAAATTTTGGCTTCAAACACAACA
Organism: Ruditapes philippinarum; assembly: GCF_026571515.1. Taxonomy (NCBI): domain Eukaryota; kingdom Metazoa; phylum Mollusca; class Bivalvia; order Venerida; family Veneridae; genus Ruditapes; species Ruditapes philippinarum. Next base: position 18,150 of record NW_026859539.1, on the reverse strand, counting down.
ACTTAAATAAAATAACATGATTACAATATCAAAGTTAAGTTAGGAGAATTATAACATTACATTTTACCACATTAGTAATAGATTTTATTTAGATAACTATTAATGATAAATGGGCTGTAAGTAGGACAATGTGCTCCACTATTGTCAATGCTTGATTAAAACAAGAGACTTGATAAGGTAAAAAAAAAATCAAGTTCAAAAAGGGTCATAACTCTGTCAAACACTCATGTTATTGGCCATATACAGTGATCTCCTATTATACTCTCAAATAAGATTGCGAACTGTTTCAGTCCATTCCTTTTATTAGTTTATTCCTTAATATATGTGCTTCACTTAACCAATCTTGTCATATTGTCATATATGATAAGGGAATCATAAGAAACATATACATATAAAGTTTGAAATAAATTCCTTGAAATATAGTAATGAATATTCTACGGCACAAAAACTTTAACCAGAAATCTGATCGACTCAGTTTGATAACTCTGCATTGTTTAGTCAATCTTAAACTTATAAAGTATAATCTGGAATGCTAGCTTACTATCTAATGTTAGTTTACATTTATCTCTTTTAACAACATTATTATGAACGTATCATTGACAGTCATGAACACTAACTCTAACATTTCTTCCAATGGCATTTCTGTCCCTTGACAATTCAAAAGCTTTGGCAAGGAACATTTGAATTAAGTGTTAACATAATTTACCAAGCTTAAATTTCCAAGAATTTAAACTTCATCCTTAGCCAGGAAAGTTAACTCTCACTGTCATCATCATAATCATCCAAAGTTCTCTCCCTGCACTTCTTCTGATTAGTGATAATGCGTCCCCTTCCAGCAAAATCTTCATTGTCTTCTGTAAGCTGTGCAGCAAGGGTGGTAACTGCTGGAGTTGTAGGAGCAACAATTACTTCCTCTTGGCTCCGTTTACCACTACACAAATACAAAATTACATAAGAATACAATATATTTTAATTAAAAACATGGAGAGAATATGGCCATCCTAAAGTATATAGTGGGTGAACAGGTGAAGGTCAACTGATGATAATGTCACATTAACAGTCAGCATCATTATTCCATATTTCCAAACCTGATACACTGGAATATCAACACTGAAAGCCCATCAGTTACAAATTAGAATAATTTATTACCATTTTTTTTAAAAGAATTATTACCAGTATTTCACAAAGTAGGTTGAAAAAATGTGATAATTTTTTTTATTAAGTAAGGATATCTTACCTTATACAACTTTGTAGCCCTGAGTTCATCCAATTACAGAAGTTGAATTCAGCTATACCTGTAATTTAATGCAAATACAACATCAAGGATTTAATTCACTACAGTATCCATGAAGCAATACTTATAGACGCTTGCAGGAATCAATCAGAGTTATAAAATAGATAAATATCGCTTTTTAGCGACATTTTTCATTGATTATCATTTATAAGTCAATGTGAAAAAATGAATTCTAGACTTTTTAAGGCTATTCTTGGGCGTTTTTGAAATAAAATGTCATCAAGAGAAAAAATATCACCACAGGCACATTTATAAAAAAAATCATATGAGTAAAATTTTTGCCATATTTATGATGCTGTAATTTTGAGCCGTTGCAACGTTTTATTCTATAAATATCAACTTAAATTTTGAACACTCCTGTTCACTAATTGATAGTAGATCCCTTGGTTGCCGTTTCAACAGTGGTGCTTTTGGTAAGTTTGTTATTCTGCAATCGATTGCTCTATAGGAAATTATGAATTATTATCATAGAAAATAATGTTAATATAAAGAGACAAAAAAGCATATATATCGGCAATCCGGTTAAACAAAACTGACATTTATATAGGAAGGTCTACCTGAATCAAGCTGTGTTACTTAGTTTAAACATATTTTTATTCGATATATTTACATAATGATGAACAATATTTACACAATACTACTTGCTAATATGGTTGTTTATATCTGTGTCAAGTGAAACATAACATAAGGTCACAGTCATCTTGTGAAAACTTCAAATTTTAATTCCATGCATATTTAATAACTGTAAACAAATATGTTTTCTTAGTCCCGTTTTGTGTGGGAAAGAAGCTTTAAAATATTTTAACATTTAATCATTCAGGCATCTTGCCTGGTATATACCGTATTTTTGTGTGATTTTTAGTCTCTCTCAAATTAAAAAAGTTTATAACATAAATATAACTTTTAATGAAAGAGATTCAAATACCAAGCTTTAATTTGAGAGTTGTGTACACAAGGTGTATCGTATTTCAATATCAAAATAACAAATGTAAGCTGCTAAAACAATAGAGCAGTACAACAAAAGAGGAAAACAAGAGTGCCATTATGGCCCTAAATCGCTCACCTTAGATGCATTGCTAAAAAGGTCAAAATGCAAAAGTAAGTATTTTACTAGTAATTAGACCATATAGGGTGTGTCATTTTGATCTTAGCTGTATAACGTATGCAATATTTATAAAGTTTCCGTTGTTAATACTACATGCCAAATGTGACTTTACGAAATGGCACTGTGCGCGACACAGATACGACCAATGTGACTTTATGACATGGCACAGTGAGCGACACAGGACAAGCTAATATGACTTTATGACATGACACAGTTGGCGACACACATTCAACCAATGTGACTTTATGACATGGCACAGTGAGCAACACGAAAACGTCCATTGTGACTTAATGACATGACACAGTGGCCGAGAGTAAGAAGGTTAATGTGACTTTATGACATGACATTGTGGGCTACACAGATACAGCCAATGTGACTTTATGACATGACAATGTAAGCGACACAGATAATGTCTATGTGACTGTATGACATGACAGGGGAAGCGACACAAATACGGTCAATATGACTATATGACATGACAACGTGAGCGACACAGATACAGCCAAAATGACTTAATGACATGACACAGTAAGTGACACAAGTACAGCCAATGTGACTTCATGACATGACAACGTGAGCGACACAGATACGGTTAATATGGCTTTATGACTTTAGACAGTGAGCGAGAAAAATACGGGCAATTTGACTTTATGACATGACAAATTGAGCGACACAAATAAGACCAATACGATTTGAAGACATTGCATAGTGAGCGACACAGATAATTATTTTTTCTACATTTAGATGTGTTTGGAAGCATTAATATTATAATTCTTATTTTGATTGATTGTAGCAATCAACCAGTCTCTGTTAAACGAATGGATGAACAGATAAGGATTACCAATATCTTGTGAAATTCAGGCGAACACAAAAACTTACTCAAATAATATCTTAAAAGCCCAATCATATATTCCACATCATCATGAGTTTTTAACAACAGCTAACATTTTCGTCGTATCTAGGTTGTTGTATAGAAACTTACTTATACCAAGAATTTAGATAAGTAGGCATATGAAAAAAGCAAAGGTAATCTGACATATCCTTCTTATGCCATGCATTTATTTTGGTTTTATTTTGGATCCTGTAACACACATTTTTTATGGTTTTATATCATAGATATGATGCTCAAATTAAGATTTATCAATTTCGTACGTTCCAAAAAGCATTATTTATAAAGATATTACCGAAATTAACATTTCATGTAAATTAAGAGAGGTAATAAAAATGTATTTTCAAAAAAACAAAGTCAATTTTTTCAATTAGAAATGAATATATTTTAATGATTACATATAATATGTACAAATATCTGCAGTACATATCTTACATAGTCTTCGATGTTTGAAAATTGTTTTATAAGCATAATTATATACATATAAATAATTTCACTTGAGTGTGGTATACACCTTAATTACAACATACAAGATCTTTAAAGCATTATCATATAACATTATATTGATTTAACTAATTAAACAGTTTAAAGAATTTTTAAAGAAGTCTTTTATATGATAAATTATAGGAATATATATATATATATATATATATATATATATATATATATATATATATATATATATATATATATATATATATATATATATATATATATATATATATATATATATATATATATATATATATATCCAAATGACTTTTGGTATTGCTTGATTGCTAGAATTAATTTCTTAGTTTGAATAAAAAAAATCATGTTGGGCTGATGACCAAAATGTAGTTGCCCATACATTTATAAACTGAAACCACGTTAAAGGGAAATACACGGTAGAACAAAAACTCAGTATTTCTAACGGAATACCAAAATCTGTGTCCTGTTTAATCTTAAGGTAGTACAACCCTTATGCACTATCTCCACTTTGAAGAGTATTCAAATAGGCTAGAATCACTGTAAATAGTATTGAAACTGAGGGGCGTGGGTTCAACCCCAGAAGGTGTAACGTTTTTTCTTTCTATTTTTTTCTTTTTAACATTTTTTTTAATCTCTCAGATCCCTAATGAAAGAAAAATGTTTTCATTTTAATTATATAATTATTGTAGATATTTATTTACTTAAAATGCCATATTTAATTGCAAATATGATAACAGGTATTTACAAAGTTTAATAAAATAAAAACTACACGGTAAAAGTATTTGATATTTTGCAAGACCAACCAATATACATTGAAAGAAATTTAAGCAAACTATGAAAACAGCCCCTCATTGTGGAAAATTTTAGGGATATTTTGAATAAGGCTTTTCACATAGGGAAATGGTCAAATAAGTGTTAAAAGTTGGTGGGGTAGGACTACATTTTTATACATATTAAAAACATTTCGTTTAAAAACAATCATTTTGCTTGTTTAATTTGTTACCTAAATGCCATTATTTGTTTCTTAACAATGAGCAATAGGAAAGTTGTTTTCATAATGATGATATTATAGATTATTTAGAGTTTCCTCATTACTGAAAAAAACCTTCTAATGGCAAAGTTTTAGTTCAGAAAAATGTCAAAAACTCATAAATTTTGTTCAAATTTTGCATACAGGTGACATTTGATGCATATAACTGTCCTTTGTTGTCAATTTTACAGTTCCTTATAGTGCCCATTAGGGGTGTTCTACCTTAATTCCATACCAAAATCTCAACAGAAAATATCTATTACATGCTGCTGTAATAAGACAACAGTTTTTGCGACAGTTGCAATGTCTGCCGCAAACATAAGGCAATTTAAATCTTGAACTCGTATATTATTGGTTATTAAAATCCTGTTTCACATGACAGACATTATTATTCTGCTAATTGATATATACAAAAATATGTATCTTGTAGTCCTCCTTACGTCTTCCTGTTTTATACCAACATTGCAGTGGAAATAATACGATCATACCGCCGATTTTCTAGAAAAAGAGACTATAACTTGGGAACATATATTTAACAAGTTGCCCAACTCCTTCCTATGGCGGCTGATTTGTGCCATTCGTGTTTTCGCCCCGCGATCTCGCCAAGCGAAAAGTCGAAAATTAACAAGTTAAAATGGTGGGGGCGCGCAGCGAAAACACGCTAATTAGCGAGGGCGCGGGGCTAAGTTTAATAAATAAAACTTCACCCCGCGGGAGCGCGGAGCTAGATTTAAGAAATAAAACGGCGGGGTAGCGGGACGGAAACCCGATTATTAGCGGGTCGCGGGGCGAAGTTAAATGAATAAAACTTCGCCGTGCGTCCTCGCTTATTAGCTTGTTTTCGTCCCGCGACCCCGCAAAGCGAAAAATCGATAATTAACATGTTTAAATTGCGGGGGCGCGCAGCAAAAACACGCTTATTAGCGAGGGCGCGGGGCGAAGTTAAATAAATAAAACGGCGGGGTCGTGGGACGAAAACCCGATTATTAGCGGTCGCGGGGCGAAGTTAAATGAATAAAACTTCGCCGTGCGCCCTCGCTTATTAGCTTGTTTCGTCCCGCAACCCCGCAAAACGAAAAATCGATAATTAACATGTTAAAATGGCGGGGGCGCCGAGCAAAAACACGCTAAATAGCGAGAGCGATAATTAGCGTGGTATTTTTCGCTGTGAAATCCAAAGTTTGTTTCTATTTATAGCCAAAATGGGTTTCTGGTTTAAATCATTTATTTTGGGTCACCGCTGAGATAGGAAAATGTTTCATGTATAACCATCGGATTGTCTGATTAACCTATCCTCGTCAAAGGATTCATTGTTCAAAAGACAGACTTAATCATTGGACCAGTGTACGTAGTACTTTTCAGTAAATCAATAATCATAAAAGGACATCATTGTTAAAAAAGGTAAAACTTATTTTATCATATTTCTCGAGGAGTTTGCTAGATCAAATAGACACTGTTTCTTCTATTTCTCTAAAATGTATGTTTCTTACTTTTCTAAATTCATCAAATTATTATACTCGTCATTGTTCATAAAATATGTTAGCATATATGAAAACTTCTGAAAACCAAACACCTCTGGGACTAGCGAAAAAGCTCAGAATTTGGAAGTTTCCGGAATTCAGAAGTTCTGAGTTATGTAAACAAGTAAAATTGTTTCAGTAGACATAATGAAAAAAATGAGGCTGATTAGATTTAAAGAGCGGCAAAACTATGGAACTTTTAAAAAGTTTATTTTTTTATATAAATTTCATTATAACCTATAACTGACTTTCTTGATACAACAGCATATCACAATTTATCCTTAAATATATAACATGGAATATCTACTATTAACTTGTAATCTTTTTTTTCGTCAAATTATTCTTCTCAAGTTTTTTTTAACTTTCATACTTTAATCAAGTGTTTTATAAGCTCCACAGGTTGTGAGTGTAAAGATAAATGGTTACTGATTATTCGAAAATACTGACATTTTGAAGATTTTACAATCAGAAGTATTTCAAGAAAAATGTTCGGATTTCAGAAGTGACCGGATTTTAGATTCGGAATTCGGAAGTTACACTGCATCTTGCTTTTGCTCAAAAGTGAATATCCTTTCTTTTGCAAATAATCTTATCTTATGTCACTTAACTATATATGTATTTTTTACTGATTTGTCGTCTATTGTAAATATTCACAATATTAAACTATTTCACAATGTTGTAAGCTGATTTTAAATTTTTAATCATTACATTATTTGTGCCGACTGGGTTAAGGTCGTTCACTTCAAACCACTTGCCCCTCACCGCTGTGGGTTCGAAATCCCGACAGGGACTTTGGATTCTTTCATGTGAGGAAGCTTTCCAGCTAGCTTACGGAACGTCGGTGGTTCTACTCAGGTACCCGTTTGTGCCTGAAATAATGCACGGAAGGGCACCTGAGGTCTTCCTCCACCAGAAAAGCTGGAACGTCGCGAAATGATCTATACTGTGTCGATGTGACGTGTCGATGTGACGTAAAACCCACAACAAACAAACAAACAAAACATTATTTGTAGTTACAAAACGGAACTTCAAAATTGTCTGTCTCATGCGTAAATTTGATTTATCAGATGTAAATGTCATATTACTATTAAATATATCTACCATTGTTTTCCACTAAAATTATATCTAACATGACCTTATATATTTATCAATGTCTATTTTATCTTACACGTATAAATCAAACACGATAACGTTTACATAAATCGGTCAAGCCGTTATGATATAATGGGTTGTGCAAGTTATATAGATATATAGTTGTATTAAGTTATAAAGTAAAACTATAATGGTAAATGGGAACTTACCAAGTTACACGCAATGGATGCAATCGGATAATTCTTCAAATCTTATGATGCGTCCGCTCTGTAGGAAGACCAGATTAGAAGAAGCAGGAACACTACGATGTCACTCGCGCATCAATTCCGGTTCAGGTCAGCCACCACTATTGAGATTGACGGGCAGCTACCACTACACTCCTCCCCTTCCTATTTTTGAAGTCTGGCCATCGGATCAGACTGTGAGAATCTGATCCTGCACCCAATTTCTGAGGCAACAGACCTATTTCCTGTACCTGAACCTTTTAGTACAATGCCAAAAGAGTAACGGTTATGAATCGATCACCCAAGCCTCCGAAGAGACTTAAGCGGGCTCCCCTCCGAAGACAGCGAGAGCGCTTGTGGATGTCTCTCAATGTTCTACCTTCTAGCATTGGCGGAGGCCATTCGGAGGAGTTCACTCCAAGTTTCAGTTCGTGCCTTTGCTATCTTGGCTGCAACCCACCAAATCATATATGGTGTGGATACTTTACAACGGGGGATTAAAATTGTAGGGCATCGTTTTCCAATAACAACCGAGACGGTTCAACCAGGCTTATGGTCTCCTGGTATTTACCTGACCCACAGGATATGGCTGTAAAACCTACATAAGTGTTAGGAAAAGTACCTATCCACATCTGCAGGATCGCCGGTGACCCCGAAAAGCAGTGCAAATTAGTCAGCTGCTCCCGGTTAACTGAGGGGTGTGCCGTAAGCAGATGAAGCATAGATAGAATTGCTTCATCCGCCATTTTTGAAACACTACGGCAATGAAGTACCAGAACATGTTCGGGTAAGAGATAATTGAGAATTCTATCTACCGTCAGCATCTGGTCAGCCCAATTCTCAGGATCCTCAGTACGATCCAAGCCAATTTCCCGAGAACTGCTTCCCCTAAATATTTCAAAACCTCCTCCAGCTTCCTTAGATTGGACTCACTGGAAGACAACCCCTGGATATTTCAAAACCTCCTCCAGCTTCCTAAGATTGGACTTACTGGAAGACAATCTCGGATGGTAACCTATTACTGGTACAACCCCCTGATCCACCCATGCCCGGACCCTTTCCCGAGTAGGTTACGTAGCGGGGTCAAAAAATACACCAACCACTCCTACTAAAACAACCGCATGGGTTTCCAGAAAATCATATCTTTCTAATGCCTCTAAAGAAGCATCAGAAATCATTAACTCACAAAGAATTCTATCCAGATGACAGTGACTATCAAACGCATCTGGATGTTGTGGAAGTCGGGACTTATCTTCCTCGGACATGTCAAATAACTGTCCAAGGTTCTCCTGTTGCTTTTTCTCTAACATTGAAACCATAAAGAGAAGGAACTTCCAGTGAACCAAAATTTTAACATAATTACCACGAGGCTTTAATGTCAATTTCTCAGGCACCGATTTTTTTATAATGTACAGGAAATCCCTCATAGCCTGTGCGGATAAATCATCAGTCTCTTCTTCCACAGGTTGTGGACTAAGTGATTCTACTAAATTGACCAAATCACTTTAGGTCCCGGTGTGCACATAAAAGCCACCTGGTAATGAGCTTAAGGGCATTTAACCTTTTCTGAGAGACACCTTCCCCAGACAAATGAGGGTTAAACACACCGGAAGATGACAAACCAATGTTTGTTTGCGGTTGATATCTTCCGTACAACCAGATACCGGACACCTCTTCCCAATGGGAGAGGGAGAGGTTATAGTGATAGACAGTTTTGGCTTCTTACCAGCTCTGACCACACTTTCTTGATGATCAATGGGCTTAGTTTTTCTACCCTGAGACCCTTTCGCCGGTCCTGGACCGTATTTACCAGTAACAGTCCTGATCACATCTTCGTAGGTTCTACCACCCAGGCAAGGCTTAGAGGTCTTAGCCGGGCGGCTTATGGGAGTTTGCCTTCTGTGCTCACTAGTTTCCTCACGCATCCGTGGCGTCACTGGACTAACCGGTTTCTCCGGAGTACGGATAGGACTAGAGTCCAATAACTTGTCCGCACCCCCTGAGGACAAGGAGCTTATCTCACACTCAACACCTTCAGCGGCCAATAAAGACCGTTCAGATGTTTCCTCAGGCTCCAGATATTCTCCAGTCCTCTCCAATGAAGGATCAGACTTGAGAAAAACATCCCTACTTTGAACTTGGGGGCATCCTTCCACACGGGCTTAGGTTTTCGGGCAATGTAGCTCACGTGCTGACTAATCCACTCGGGTCAGTGGAACTACAGGACATTCAACTCCTTGGCTAGACTATGAAGCCAACCACTTGAATTTCTCCCCTTGGCCAGTTCAACTTGGTCCAGTAAGGCGCTAAACCGATCCTCCCTGTTAGACAAGGAGATCACCTTGGCTAGCTCAAATGGATTCACCAACTTTCACCTAGCTGTGAAGTTCTGGACCCTTGAAATATTCATGTTCCTTGGCATGATCTGAAAATATACAAATCTAGAACTAAGTTTCTCCTAGATCCTTTCAAACAATCAGGGCATTTGTAAAGATTAATGCTCAATGCATCCACTGCAGTTTCATTTACACACGACCCGTGGAACCATTCTCCGCAATGATCACATTGAATCATAAATCTACCCTGCCAAGGCTTTGACAAAGACAATTTAACTTGTCGTTGCCTTTCGGACATACAATATCTCTTGGACTTTGTTCCCATATCTTTATCCATCATGGTACCTCACGGTCATGACATGGTTTCAATCTATCATGATTAACTACAAAGACCGAATTTCTGAGTTTTACCCGGATCAGCACAGAAGATAACTTGGTAATTACTTCCAAGGAGGACAGAGCTTACGTCACTAACCCTTGAGCACCGCCGTGTCTAATAAGTAAACTCTATCCCCAACCTCATAATTTCGCTCTAACACACGTAAATCATAATTACGAGGAACTCTTCAGTCTATCACGAGCCTTCTTATGATCTTCTAGTAAACTCACACTCAACTCCTGTGAATAGTCTTCAGGATCCCTTATCTTACCTTTTTTATGTGGGAACATCATTTGAGCTGGAATATTCACCTCTAGACCAAGCATTAGCCTATTAGCTTTAAACCCCGTCATACGATTTACAGAAGAACTTAACGCTCCAGCTATCTGTTGCAAGTACAAATCCCATTGATTTTGCGTTTTGCCTATAAAACACCTAACCGCATCCATTAATATGCGATTATATCTTCCATTCGAAGAAGGTCTATACGGAGTAGTCCAAGCTTTATGTATTTCCAAGACTTTACAAACCTCAGTGAACCATTTCGATTCAAAATGTCTACTTTGATCAGAAAATATTTCAAAAGGCATTCCAAACCTTGAAAAGTAACCGTCCACTGCAGCTCGCGCCGTGACCTCTGCTGATTGACTAGGGAGAGGAATACATTCCTCCCACTTGGTAAATTGATCTACCATCATAAGAATATGCTCATTACCTCTAGGTGTTTAAGGCAACGGCCCTATTTAGTCAATATAAACTCTTTCCAATGGTGATCCTGCCTGATATTCAATCAATGGACACTTACCTTGTCTATTGACCTTTTTATTTTGATTACAGACCTAACACTGCAAAACATATCTTTTAACACGAAGACCTACCCCATACCAGGCAAATTTTTCCTAAACCTTTTCCTTAGTGCGTTGTGACTCCTGGTGACCATATCAAGGCAAACTATGACAAAGTGCCATAGCCTCCTCCCTTCGGCTTTTGGGCATAACCAACCGGATATCATCACTTTCCCTATCATGTTGATACATGATATCATCCAACAAAAGAAATTGCTCTTTATTCAACCAATAAAACTTAGCCGCTGGGCTAGCTCTAAACACCTCAGACGTCTCTGGAGTCATTCTTCCCCCAGCAAATCCAGAATAAACAGCAATTCCTCATCCTGTCGCTTGGCCTGACTTAATTCTGCCACAGAGAATCCCCAAATGCCCAATTCTTGGGTGCCTGAACTAGATTTAACATTGGCTCCCTTATTATGTTTTTTCGCCGGTCGAGCTAGTAACCTTCCGAATAGCACTATGGAACCATCCGGTTGACCGGTGAATGAGGATTGTGCACTAGAGGATCCTTGGTTAGACAGTACACTGGACTGACTTGATTTGACTTGCTTATCTGAATCAGAAGCTAATCCCCTCCTTGTCGTGACCACATTTATACCAAATTTTTCATCCCAAGGGCTTAATTTATCACGGAATTCCCAAAGGGATGTGTTCTATGACTTCCTTAAACATGTTTACCATGTCATCATTATCAATATCCGGATTTTGGAAATCAATTTAAATTGATATAAGCCAAATTTTACCAGACAATCATTCGGAATCAAGAAAAATGTTCGGATTTCAGAAGTGACCGGATTTTAGATTCGGAATTCGGAAGTTACACTGCATCTTGCTTTTGCTCAAAAGTGATTATCCTTTCTTTTGCAAATAATCTTATCTTATGTCACTTAACTATATATGTATTTTTTACTGATTTGTCGTTTATTGTAAATATTCACAATATTAAACTATTTCACAATGTTGTAAGCTGATTTTAAATTTTTAATCATTACATTATTTGTGCCGACTGGGTTAAGGTCGTTCACTTCAAACCACTTGCCCCTCACCGCTGTGGGTTCGAATCCCGACAGGGACTTTGGATTCTTTCATGTGAGGAAGCTTTCCAGCTAGCTTACGGAACGTCGGTGGTTCTACTCAGGTACCCGTTTGTGCCTGAAATAATGCACGGAAGGGCACCTGAGGTCTTCCTCCACCAGAAAAGCTGGAACGTCGCGAAATGATCTATACTGTGTCGATGTGACGTGTCGATGTGACGTAAAACCCACAACAAACAAACAAACAAAACATTATTTGTAGTTACAAAACGGAACTTCAAAATTGTCTGTCTCATGCGTAAATTTGATTTATCAGATGTAAATGTCATATTACTATTAAATATATCTACCATTGTTTTCCACTAAAATTATATCTAACATGACCTTATATATTTATCAATGTCTATTTTATCTTACACGTATAAATCAAACACGATAACGTTTACATAAATCGGTCAAGCCGTTATGATATAATGGGTTGTGCAAGTTATATAGATATATAGTTGTATTAAGTTATATAGTAAAACTATAATGGTAAATGGGAACTTACAAAGTTACACGCAATGGATGCAATCGGATAATTCTTCAAATCTTATGATGCGTCCGCTCTGTAGGAAGACCAGATTAGAAGAAGCAGGAACACTGCGATGTCACTCGCGCATCAATTCCGGTTCAGGTCAGCCACCACTATTGAGATTGACGAGCAGCTACCACTACACTCCTCCCCTTCCTATTTTTTGAAGTCTGGCCATCGGATCAGACTGTGGGAATCTGATCCTGCACCCAATTTCTGAGGCAACAGACCTATTTCCTGTACCTGAACCTATTAGTACAATGCCAAAAGAGTAACGGTTATGAATCGATCACGCAAGCCTCCGAAGAGACTTAAGCGGGCTCCCCTCCGAAGACAGCGAGAGCGCTTGTGGATGTCTCTCAATGTTCTACCTTCTAGCATTGGCGGAGGCCATTCGGAGGAGTTCACTCCAAGTTTCAGTTCGTGCCTTTGCTATCTTGGCTGCAACCCACCAAATCATATATGGTGTGGATACTTTACAACGGGGGATTAAAATTGTAGGGCATCGTTTTCCAATAACAACCGAGACGGTTCAACCAGGCTTATGGTCTCCTGGTATTTACCTGACCCACAGGATATGGCTGTAAAACCTACATAAGTGTTAGGAAAAGTACCTATCCACATCTGCAGGATCGCCGGTGACCCGAAAAGCAGTGCAAATTAGTCAGCTGCTCCCGGTTAACTGAGGGGTGTGCCGTAAGCAGATGAAGCATAGATAGAATTGCTTCATCCGCCATTTTTGAAACACTACGGCAATGAAGTACCAGAACATGTTCGGGTAAGAGATAATTGAGAATTCTATCTACCGTCAGCATCTGGTCAGCCCAATTCTCAGGATCCTCAGTACGATCCAAGCCAATTTCCCGAGAACTGCTTCCCCTAAATATTTCAAAACCTCCTCCAGCTTCCTTAGATTGGACTCACTGGAAGACAACCCCTGGATATTTCAAAACCTCCTCCAGCTTCCTAAGATTGGACTTACTGGAAGACAATCTCGGATGGTTACCTATTACTGGTACAACCCCTGATCCACCCATGCCCGGACCCTTTCCCGAGTAGGTTACGTAGCGGGGTCAAAAAAATACACCAACCACTCCTACTAAAAACAACCGCATGGGTTTCCAGAAAAATCATATCTTTCTAATGCCTCTAAAGAAGCATCAGAAATCATTAACTCACAAAGAATTCTATCCAGATGACAGTGACTATCAAACGCATCTGGATGTTGTGGAAGTCGGGACTTATCTTCCTCGGACATGTCAAATAACTGTCCAAGGTTCTCCTGTTGCTTTTTTCTCTAACATTGAAACCATAAAGAGAAGGAACTTCCAGTGAACCAAAATTTTAACATAAATTACCACGAGGCTTTTAATGTCAATTTCTCAGGCACCGATTTTTTTATAATGTACAGGAAATCCCTCATAGCCTGTGCGGATAAATCATCAGTCTCTTCTTCCACAGGTTTGTGGACTAAGTGATTCTACTAAATTGACCAAATCACTTTAGGTCCCGGTGTGCACATAAAAGCCACCTGGTAATGAGCTTAAGGGCATTTAACCTTTTCTGAGAGACACCTTCCCCAGACAAATGAGGGTTAAACACACCGGAAGATGACAAACCAATGTTTGTTTGCGGTTGATATCTTCCGTACAACCATATACCGGACACCTCTTCCCAATGGGAGAGGGAGAGGTTATAGTGATAGACAGTTTTGGCTTCTTACCAGCTCTGACCACACTTTCTTGATGATCAATGGGCTTAGTTTTTTCTACCCTGAGACCCTTTCGCCGGTCCTGGACCGTATTTACCAGTAACAGTCCTGATCACATCTTCGTAGGTTCTACCACCCAGGCAAGGCTTAGAGGTCTTATGCCGGGCGGTCTTATGGGAGTTGGTCCCCTTCTGTGCTCACTAGTCTTCCTCACGCATTCATCCGTGGCGTCACTTGGACTAACCGGTTCTCCGAGAGTACGGATAGGACTAGAGTCCAACTAAACTTGTCCGCCACCTCTCATCTGAGGACACTAGCGAGCTTATCGTCACATCAACACCCTCAGCGGCAATAAGTCCCGTTCAGATGTTCCTTCAGGCCCAGAATATTCTCCAGTCCTTCCAATGAAGGCTCAGACTTGAGAACAACATCCTCACTTTGAACTTTCGGGGGGCACTCCTTGCATATCGGGCTAGGCTTTCTGGTGCAAGTGTGCCTCATCGTGCGATAATGCCCAAAGGTGTCAGATGGTAACTACAGGGACTCAACTCCTTGGTATAGCTAGAGCCTATCGAAGCAACCCTTAATTTCTCTTCCCTTGGCTGTTTCAACTGGGGTCAGTAGCGGCGCTTAAATCTCGATCTCTTCCTGTCTATGAACAAAGAGATTCACTTGGCTTAGATTCTCTCAAATGATCTACTCAACTTTTCAACCTAGCTGTGAATTCTGGACCTCCTGAACATTTTCCATCCGTTTCCTCTTGCATGATCGGACAAAAATTATTACCAAATCTTAATTGCAAACTGAAGCTTCTTCTCTAGTATTCTTCAAAAATAGGGCATTGTAAAGTAAATTTAAGCCAAGTGCTTCCACTCAGTGTTCATTTACAATACGCACCGTTCGCGTAACCAATTCTCCGCATATGAAATCACATTGACTCATAAAATCTACCTCTGGTCCAAGTCTTTGACGCAAAGAGATTTACCTTTGTTCGTTGCTTTGGTACATACAACTTATCTCTTGGACTTTGTCTCCCAATATTTTAATCATCAGGACCTATTCCACGGACGACATGGTTTCAATCTATCATGATTAACTACAAACGACCCGATTTCTGCGAGTTTTTACCCGGATCAGCGACAGAAATAACTTTATGGTAATACTCCATAGACCCTTCTAAGGAGGACAGAGCTTACGTCACTACCCTTGAGCACCGCCGTGTCTAATAAGTAAACTCTATCCCCAACTTCATAATTTCGCTCTAGCTCACACGTAAATCATAATTACGATGAACTCTTCAGTCTATCACGAGCCTTCTATGATCTTCTAGTAAATCTCACACTCAACTCCTGTGAATTAGTCTTCAGGATCCCTTATCTTACCTTTTTTATGTGGGAACATTCATTTGAGCTGGAAATATTCACCTCTAGACCAAGCATTAGCCCTATTAAGCTTTAAACCCCCGTCATACGATTTACAGAAAGAACTTAACGCTCCAGCTATCTGTTTGCAAGTACAAATCCCATTGATTTTTTGCGTTTTGCCTATCAAAACACCTAACCGCAATCCATTAATATGCGATTATATCTTCCATTCGAAGAAGCGTCTATACGGAGCTCAGTTTCCCAACTCTCATTCATGTATTTCCTATAGATCTTCTACAAAACCCAGTGAACCATTTCGGATTCAAAAATGGTCTACTTTGATCAGAATATATTTCAAAGTCAGTTCAACCTTGTAACAAGTAACCGTCATCTGCGCTCGTTCTGCGTGACCGTCATGCTGATTGACATAGGGCATATAGGAATTACATTCTACCTCCCCACTTGGTATAATTTATCTACCTATCATAAAATATCTCTCCGTTACCCTTTCATCAGGTTGTCTAGGCTAACGGCCTCATTCTTTAGCATATAAACCTTTCCATGAGGTGATCCTTGCTGATATTCATCTAATGGACGACTTTTTACCTGCTATTTGACCCTTGTTTTATTTTGATTACAGACTAACACTGCAGCATAACCATATCATTTTAACACGAAGACCTACCCCATACCAGGCAAATTTTTCCTAAACTTTCCTTAGTGCGTTGTGACTCCTGGTGACCATATCAAGGCAAACTATGACAAAGTGCCATAGCCTCCTCCCTTCGGCTTTTGGGCATAACCAACCGGATATCATCACTTTCCCTATCATGTTTGATACATGATATCATCCAACAAAAGAAATTGCTCTTTTATTCAACCAATAAAACTTTAGCCGCTGGGCTAGCTCTAAACACCTCAGACGTCTCTGGAGTCATTCTTCCCCAGCAAATCCAGAATAAACAGCAATTCCTCATCCTGTCGCTTGGCCTGACTTAATTCTGCCACAGAGAATCCCCAAATGCCCAATTCTTGGGTGCCTGAACTAGATTTAACATTGGCTCCCTTATTATGTTTTTTCGCCGGTTCGAGCTAGTAACCTTCCGAATAGCACTATGGGAACCATCCGTTGACCGGTGAATGAGGATTGTGCACTAGAGGATCCTTGGTTAGACAGTACACTGGACTGACTTGATTTGACTTGCTTATCTGAATCAGAAGCTAATCCCCTCCTTGTCGTGACCACATTTATACCAAATTCTTCATCCCAAGGGCTTAATTTATCACAGAATTCCCAAAGGGATGTGTTCTATGACTTCCTTAAACATGTTTACCACTAAGGAGCTTAAAGAAACCTCTGAACTATCGAGATTCATTCTCATAGTCCCATCTGCATAGACTTGTTTATCATTCTCGGTGACAAGAATAGTTTTATCTTGTTTCCCGTTAACATTAGTTCCTTCCATGACTGGCTTTCCAAGACCACCAGTAAACTGATGACTTTTACTAGTCAATGGTACTGCATCATCTACATAGTCAAAAAAGGACACCCGATTTTCATGGGCCTTCTTACAATATGTACATCCTCCACAAGTAAAATCCCCAAGTCGATTTCTACATAGCTTCCCCTACAATGCCCGTCCCCATGAGGAATACGAGACAATGCATCCGCATTACCATGATTACGACCTATTAACATATTATACTGAGATAACTCCTCCCGCCATCTCGCCAATTGATCTTGTGGTTCCCGAAACCCCATTAGCCACCTTAAACTAGAATGATCAGTCCTGACTGAAAAGGCCTACCGAGCAAATAGTGTCTTAACTGCCGAGTTAATCTAACTTTGCCTCTTTGTGAATCCATAAGTACCATATGCTTTTACTTTTTTTTCTCCCCCCTGGACCTGTATTAACTCGGCACCTATAGGGCCAGGGTTGATGCATTTTTACATCTAAAAAAAAACGGGTCCCCCCGGGTTGGGAAACCAAAATAGGCGGTTTTGTTTAAGCTTTTTCAGAACATTAAAAGCTCTTTGATCTCTTCCGCCACACCAAATGGTTTTTTTCCATAAAGGGAAAACAAGTGTTTTTTCTAATGGAGAAGTTCTTAATAAACGCTCTATGGTAATTAGCTTAACCCATAAACAGTTCCACCTCTTTCGAGCTTAAATGAACGGGTCATTTTTTAAGAGCTTCAATATCGCTTTCGGAAACGGCCGGGCTATCACCGCTAATTTTTCCCACGATAAAATTCTATTTCTTTTTGAAGAAAATAAT